>NC_138779.1:204618003-204693003 GCF_965119305.1 Pelophylax lessonae | reverse complement strand
GTGTCTTATGAACTGGATGTGTTTATAATTATTTATTTATTGATTTATCACTCTTATGAATTGTGTATATCTGGCGCATCACGTTTTTGTATGAGTACTGGGAGCTGGGCAGGGGGTGGAAGGGTCCTTGGAGGTGGATAGGGGAGGAGAAAAGGGGTGACTCAGAAAAGGGGGCGGGTTCTGTATTCTCTATAAAGGGCAGTACTGGGAGCTGGGCAGGGGGTGGAAGGGTCCTCGGAGGTGGATAGAGGGTGGATAGGGGTGCAGAAAAGGGGTGACTCAGAAAATGGGGAGGGTTCTGTATTCTCTATAAAGGGCAGTACGGGGAGCTGGGCAGGGGGTGGAAGTGTCCTCGTAGGTGGATAGGGGTGGAGAAAAGGGGTGACTCAGAAAAGGGGGTGGGTTCTATATTTTCTATAAAGGGCAGTGCTGGGTCTGGGCAGGGGGTGGATGGGTCCTCGGAGGTGGATAGGGGGTGGAGAGGGGCGGAGAAAAGGGGTGACCTAGAAAAGGGGGAGGGTTCTGTATTCTCTATAAAGGGCAGTACTGGGAGCTGGGCAGGGGTGGAAGTGTATCTCGGAGGTGGATAGGGGTGGAGAAAAGGGGTGACTCAGAAAAGGGGGAGGTTTCTGCAATCTCTAGAAATGGCAGTACTGGGAGCTGGGCAGGGGGTGGAAGGGTCCTCGGAGGTGGCTAGGGAGTGGATAGGGGTGGAGAAAAGGGGTGACTCCGAAAAGGGGGTGGGATCTGTATTCTCTATAAAGGGAAGTACTGGGTCTGGGCAGGGGGTGGAAGGGTCCTCGGAGGTGGATAGGGGTGGAGAAAAGGGGTGACTCAGAAAAGGGGGAGTCCCTGCCCCTATTTTTTGAGAAAAACTATTGTATTTCCCTGTTGTGGACTGTGGGAGACCAGATATAGTGACTGCAGGCTCCTGGGTTTAGAAACACTTTACGATAAGAAACCTTCTGACTTTAAAACCCCTTTAAGGCCTTCATAGACCTTAGATGCATTAGTGTTGCTTTGTCTTATGGAACATTTTTACTCTTTATATTAATAAAGAAGAAGAATTTTTTCACTTGCACCATATTGCCGACTTTGAATTGAATCATAAAATTATGCAGCAACAAGCAAATACAATCATTCCAAAAAAAAATGACTTTCAGGGAAAACTTTCGACTAATAATCTGACATAAGTCTTGGCTGAAAACACGTGATTGCTTCCCTTTGGAAAGGGAGACATCTTATTAGCTGCGCTAGTGACAGAAGGTGCCGGCACTTACCTGAGAGTGACGTTATCCCCCTGACAGGCGGTGTAATTACCATCTGGCGGGACCAGCTCTGAGCATTCCACGAAGAGAACTGGGCAGAGAGATAAGGAGGTGCAGGAGATGGAGGAGGAAGGGAGAATGGCACCACATGTGACAGGTAGGGCACAGGGTATGAGCGGGAGTGAGATTCCAGGTGCAGAGGATGGAGAAGGAGGGGGAGGGGAGCAGAGCGTTTATGGAACACAAGAGGAAAAGAAAAAAAAAAAAAAGGAAATGAAAATGGAGAGAAGACAGAGAAAAATAGATTTGTTAGAAATATGTCGAGCTGACAACTCCTAAAACATAGACAATTATATCATATAGTAGTGACATGTCTGCTGAAGTATATGCAATTTATAGCATTCAGTAACAACAATTAAAAAGAAAAGTTTTCATTATGAATTTTGTGATTAACCACTTTAAGCCAGAAGGTGGCGCTCTAGGTAATGACAAAAAATTTCAGTATTTACTGCTACAGGGTGGGCGTGCTGTGTAGGATCACACACACATATATATATATATATATATATATATATATATATACGTGATCCTGCATGTCCGGGTATGGGGCGCATATGCGCGCCGCCGGAGGCTCGCCACCACTGTGGTTATGCACAGCAGTAGCTGATCAGGCAGAAAGGCGATCTACCTATGTAAACAAGGCAGCTTGCCGTTCTAACAGTAGGGAAGGAATTGATCCTGTGTTCCTGCAAACCAGGAACATGGATCAATGCCTTCCACTAGTAAAAGCACCTCCCCCACAGTAAGAAAGCACTAGCTAGGCACACAGTTAACCCTTTGATCGCCCCTGATGTTAACCCCTTCCCAGCCAGTGTCATTGGTACAGTGATAGTGCCTATTATTTAGCACTGATCACTGTAATAGTGTCACTGGTCCCAAAAAAAGTGTCAGTTAGGTGTCGGATTTACGTCAGTTTCGGGAAGTGACGTCAGGAGGAGCCCTCGTGCGTTCCACAACCAGAGAAAGTGCCGAAAAGCACCGGCAAAGACTACAGGAGCCGTGACTGCTGGAGGCCATCCGGAAAATAGCACTGGATTGATGATCCTTATGAATACCACGGATTATGTCTTATATTACTCCTGTTCAGGGCAGCCATCAGGGGGGGACATTCCATACACATGTAGGGTGCCCGGGGATTCTGAGGGGCCCAGCTGCCCAGGGCCCAACCAACAAAATCGAGTTGGTGCTGTTGTAGTTACTAGCAATGCCGCTGAAGGGACATCTCTTTGCTGGGTTGCGCTGACTCTGCTGAAAATATGAGGCTGTCCCGTTACTGGATTGAGATGTCTCTTTGCTGGCTTGGATTCATTTTCATATATTAAGTTGTAAGAATGTTAAAATAGAAGTGGGTGCACTGAAGGACTCGGGAGGTCAGGCCCTGCAAAATTTTATTTAATAAACCCTTCATGCTGCATTTAGTTTGGCGCCTGCGCTTTTTCTCCAGTTGTTCTCAAGCCTCTTCTTGCTTGCCACAAGAGCAGCCTCCTGAGTGAACTGTGCATGGACTGTTTATAATGGAAATTTTCCCATAGCCATACTTATGGACTTTCCTTGTCATTTATAGTAAATTGTCCTGTTTTATTGTTAATCATTTTCTATAGAACCGGTGGGTCCCTAATTTTTGCGCCAGGAATACGCTTTTCTTTGGTGTCCATTAAAGTTCATGTGCGTGTAAAGGCAGGTGTCTCAATACTTTTGACAATATAGTGTATTTCAAGGGGGATCCCCTTGACAAACTGTACATTTTTCAGCGCCCTCCTTAGACCGGATTAACATTATTAAATGTTTTCTTTAACCACTTGCGCCCCGCCCACCGTACATATACTGCGGCACTTTGCCGCTGCTGGGCAAAGTGACGTACCGTTACTTCGCTCGCTCAGGCGCCTGTGGGGGGCAAGCGTGCACCGCCGGCGGCGCGCTCCCGCCCCCGCTCATTCCCTGGGAAGCCAGCACGTGTGACCGGCAGCTCCGATGGCCGCCGGCCACTCACGATCTCCCGCAGCTGTGAGAGAAGGACAGACGGTTGATGTAAACACAGCCGTCTGTCATTCTCCCTTAGATTATCACAGAGGCTATGTGATCCTGCTATATAGGATCCCATGTCTCTGTGATGATCTCACAAGCCATGCCCCCTGACAGTTAGAATCACGCCCCTAGGGACACACTTAACCCCTTGATCACCAGTAAAGTTAACCCTGCCAGTGTCATTTTTACAGTAACAGTGCATATTTATAGTCACTGGTACCCCCAAAAGTGTCAAAAATGTCAGTTCAGGGTCCGATCTGTTCGCCGCAAAGTCGCAGTCCCGCAAAAAAAAATCGCAGATCGCCGCCATTAGTTAAATAAAACAATAAAAATGACATAAATCTTTCCCGTAATTAGTAAACGCAATAACTTTTGCGCAAACCAATCAAAATACGCTTATTGTGATTTTTTTTTACCAAAAATATGTAGCAGAAAACAAATTGGCCTAAAATGTTAAAAAAATTAGATTTTTGCATTTTTTTTGAGAATTTCATATAATAAAATGTGAAAAATATTGTTATTTTTTTCAAAATTGATGCTCTCTTTTTGTTTATAGCGCAAAAAAAAAAAAAATCGCACAGGTGATCAAATACCACCAAAAGAAAGCTCTGTTTGTGGGAAAAAAAGGACGTCAATTTAATTTGGGTACAGCGTCGCACGACTGCGCAATTGTCCGTTAAAGTCACGCAGTGCCTAATCGCAAAATAGGGCCTGGTCATTGAGCAGCCAAATCCTCCGGGGGCTAAAGTGGTGAACACAGCAAATCTTTGCTTGTTGAGTTCAGGTCCACTTTAACCCATTAATCAAAAATTAAAAACAGAAGCAAATAATACAGAGAGATAAAACAAACTACAAAGCAACATGTTGGTTGAACTGGATGGACTTGTGTCTTTTTTCCACTATGTAACACCAGCCAACATAGTTACATAGTTACATAGTAGTTAAGGTTGAATAAAGACAACAGTCCATCAAGTTCACCCTGTGTAGGTGTGTGATTTGCGCATGAAGCGCACCGATGAATGAATAGAGACACAAACAAGCATTTAGTAAACCGCACGTCGATTTTGTTTCACCAAAAGTGCTCCGTCTTTATTTGATACTTTTTTTTCCTGAGTTGTATATTGTGTCTGGATTCAGTACAGTCTTATCCTGGCGCCCCGTAATAAATACTTCGCCTGAAAATATTAGCAAAAAATCATTTTTCCTGGTATTGGGCTTTGTTGTTTATGACCGGCCGATGATAGATGTCTAGAGAGGGCCCTTGTGCCAGCGTAGAGGAGGGGCTTTTCTCGCACTGATAAATGTCCTGCAAATTGCTGCATTTCTCATGGCGAGGGACGGCTATTATGCTGTAACGCCAGCTCCGCTGGATAGACATGGAATAGACTATTTAAAGTGGACCTGTCCTTTGCTCATAGCAGGCATTCTAAAGTGGAATTTTCAGGTCCTTTAACCACTTGCCGACTGCCGCACGACTATTTACGTCGGCAGTCAGCCCCTCACAGGCAAAGCGACGTAGGGCTACGCCGCTAGCCTGTAAGGGTTTTGGGAGCGAGCGCGCGCCGCCGGATGCACGCTCCCGCTCGATCACGGACCCCCCGACGCGTGTGCCCGGCGGACCCGATGTCCGCCGGGCACTCGCGATCGTCCGTGACAGTGGGAGAAAGGCAGGCGGCTAATGTAAACAAAGCCGCCTGTCAGTCTCCCCTGTGTAAGAATAGTGATCAAACGGTTCTACTATGTAGGACCGTTGATCACTGTTCTTACACATCAAGCCACCGCCAATCACAGTTAGAAACACGCCCCTAGGGACACACTTAACCCCTCCCTCTTAAAAAAAAGTTAACCCCTTCACTGCCAGTGTCATTTTTACAGTAACAGTGCATATTTATAGCACTGATTACTGTAGTAATGTCACTGGTAACCCCAAAAGTGTCAAAAATGTCAGTCAAGGGTTCGATCTGTCCGCCCCAATGTTGCAGTCCCGCAAAAAAAATTGCAGATTGCCGCCATTACGCGTTAAAAAAAAAAAAAAAAAATGACAAAAATCTTTCCCCTTGTTAGTAAACGCGATAACTTTTGCGCAAACCAATCAAAATACGCTTTTTGCGATTTTTTTTTACCAAAAATATATAGCATAAAACAAATTGGCCTAAAATGTTAAGAAATTTAGATTTTTAAATTTTTTTGGGGGAATTCCATATAAAAAAATGTGAAAAAAATTGTTATTTTTGCAAAATTTACGCTCTTTTTTTTGTTTATAGCGCATGATCAAAAAATCGCACAGGTGATCAAATACCACCAAAAGAAAGCTCTGTTTGTGGGAAAAAAAGGGCGCCAAATTCGTTTAGGTACATTGTCGCACAACCGCGTAATTGTCCGTTAAAGTCACGCAGTGCACAATCGTAAAATAGGCCCTGGTTAGGAAGGGGGTAAAATGTTCCGGGGCTTTAGTGGTTAAGGGCTTGTTCACGCCATGTCCAGTGCAGGAAGGCATGCAAAATCACGTTTTCCCGCAACGCACAAAAACGCACTGCCTTTTGCAGACTAGTATGGGTGCCATTATATGGGTGCCATTATTTCCTAATTTCCTCCCACACTTCTAACAACCTCTCCTGTTTTGGTCAGTCTGTGTCATTCCTGTTGCGTTCTTTCCCCCTCAGCAGTAGTAAATCTTAAAGAGGTTGTAAACCCCCCTTCATGACTTTTGCCTATAGGTAAGCCTACAATAAGGCTTACCTATAGGCAGGGCTTTTTTTCCTAAGAGATTAGGTGCAGGAACTCTCCCTTCTGAGTCACCCTTTGTCTCTGCCCCATACCCACCCCCAAGCACATCCCTTGGTCCCACCCCCTACCCACCTCCCAGTACCGCCCCTTTTAGAGAACACAGAACCAAGTATCATTCTGTGGTGCCAAGTAATTTGTATTGAACTTGTTAATTATAACAAAAAAAGCAGCAAAATAGATCTCCTGCAGCCAGCAATAATGTACCCCCCAGAAACAAGAGATCATCCACACAACAATGCCCCCAACAACAAAATACCACCCCCAGCAACAATAGACTTCCAGCAGCAACATTAGATTCTCCAGTAGTCAGCAACAATAGACCTCTCTCTCAACAGTAAATTCCTCCTAGTAACAACGGACTCCCCAGAAATATAAAATCCTTCCCAGCAACAATAGACCCTCCTCCAGCAACAACAGACCCCCATGCAAAAATAGATCCCCACTAGCGTCAATAAATCCCCCAGCGGCCATCATCAATTGACCGTCCAGCACACCCCAGCACCCCTTGCACTTAAATACATTCAGTGTTGGAGGTCCTGGAACTGCGTTCCCCCGCGTTCCCCCTGACAAAAAGCCCTGCCTATAGGTACTGTACATATCTCCTAAACTTGCACCATTTAGGAGATATTTACTTTGCATGCAGCCAATGACGTCATTGGCGCATGCGCCCTGAAGGAACGGCCACATCAATTAGATGACCGGAGGACGCAAATCTGGAAGAAGGATGGCCGAACATGTCGGCCGTCTCAGTGGGGAAAGGGCGGCACTGCGGGGCTTTGTTATTAGGTAAGTACTCATTAAGTACTTGCTCATTATGCCTTTGTCTTTCAGGTTTTTCTTTTTTTTTTTTTTCTGAGGTTTACAACCTCTTTAAAGCTGTCAGCTGATCGGCCTCTAGTGGCTCTGATTTTAGGCACAGTGCCGAGAATAGAGAGCAACTGAGCATGTGCAGAGAAGGGTAAGACAGTGTATTACCAGATTGTAAACAGTATACATGGGCATCCGCAGGTAGGGGCAAGAGGGGGCAAATGCCCCCCCCCCCTGGAATCTCAACTTCCCCCTTTAAAGTGATTGTTAAGCCACTTTATACCATCCTGTCTGGTCTTTTTAACCACTTGCCGACTGCCGCACGACTATTTACGTCGGCAGTCAGCCCCTCACAGGCAAAGTGACGTAGATCTACGTCGGTAGCCTGTGAGGGTCTAGGGAGTGAGCGCATGCCCCCGGAGGCGCGCTCCCGCGTGGTCATGGACCCCCCGCGCGTGTGACCGGCGGACCCAATGCGATCGTCGCTGCAGAGGGAGAAAGTCAGGCGGCTAGTGTAAACGAGCCGCCTGTCATTCTCCCCTGTGTAGGAATAGTTACCATATGGTTCTACTGACCGTTGATCACTGTTTCTACAGCTCAAGTCACAGCCAATCACAGTTAGAAGCACGCCCCTAGGGACACACACAGCCCCTCCCTCTCAAATAAAGTTAACCCCTTCACTACCATTTTGCAGTAACAGTGCATATGTATAGCACTGATTACTGCAGTAATGTCACTGGTAACCCCAAAAGTGTCAAAAATGTCAGTCAAGGGTTCGATCTGTCCGCCACAATGTCGCAGTACCGCAAAAAAAAACGCAGATCGCCGCCATTACGCGTTAAAAAAAAACACCAAAAATGACAAAAATCTTTCCCTTTGTTAGTAAACGCGATAACTTTTGCGCAAACAAATCAAAATACGCTTTTTGCGATTTTTTTTTACCAAACATATGTAGCATAAAACAAATTGGCCGAAAATGTTAAAAAATTTTGATTTTTACATTTTTTTGAGGGGAATTTCATATAACAAAATGTGAAAAATATTGTTATTTTTGCAAAATTGACGCTCTTTTTTTGTTTATAGCGCATGATCAAAAAATCGCACAGGTGATCAAATACCACCAAAAGAAAGCTCTGTTTGTGGGAAAAAAAGGACGTCAAATTAGTTTAGGTACATCGTTGCACGACCGCGCAATTGTCCATTAAAATCACGCAGTGCCGAATCGCAAAATAGGCCCTGGTCAGGAAGGGGGTAAAATCTTCCGGGGCTTAAGTGGTTAAAAATAAATGCTCCTGTTTGCTCTTTAAAAATGAATACTTAAAATAAGTATACGGAATAAGCCCCTCCCCTTCATGACATTGTTGAAAAAGGGACAGAGCATTGGTGACCTTTAAATGTTGCCCCCCTCTGAAAAAAGTTCTGCGGATGCCCATGACAGTATAGGCACTTATTTTTATTGTTTTATATAACTATACCTGCAAAAGGGGTCAGCCTGAAGTCGTCTATCAGGACTTCATTTTCTGACTAAAGTTCCACTTTAAATAAAACTTTTCTTTCTTTTTAGCTCATTTCTCTCACCCGTCAAATCAATTTGATCTGTGAAAAAAGAGATGCTCGCTTCCGGTTTTTTTTTTTTCGCTATCAGGAAACAAAAATAAGATATGACACATGTGCACATCATTTTTCCGGCAGGATCGACAAAAAGTATTGTTTCAAATTTTGGCCATATTTTCTGTTACACAACAGCATGACTAAACCTTCTGCACTGTGCTAAAAACAACAGCATGCTTAATTAGATTTCAAAAAAAGCAATTGCCGAACTGTCACTGAGCTTTGAATGATGTTCTGGTAATATAAAAAAGGTTAGAGTAGATGTAATCCCAATCACAAAAATCTCATAAAATATATTTAACAAGTTCATGTACTTCAAAAGGAAGTTTTTAATCTTTTTACGTCTACAGCTTTTATTAAAATAGTGCCTGGTCATCCTGCCATGAAGATCCTTGATTTGTCACTTCCCGTTATAGGATGACAACTTCATGTTCCTCTCTCCCAGTTTTGCTCCTGCGTAGTCACCTATCACATGGGCTTCCAATAGAGGCTACACATAGCTGTTTCAGCACACATAAATTACTTCAATGCTGGGCACGTTTTTCTTAGTTTCTGTTATAAAATGTTGCAAATAAGTAATTTTTCCTCTTCACTGATGTGTGCTGATGAGGCTGCACTGATGGCACTGATAGGCTGCACTGGTGGGCACTTATAAGCTCTGATGGACACTGATGAAGCTATAGTGATGGGCACTGATAGGCAGCACTGATGGGCTCTGATAGGCAGCATTGATGGGCGGCACTGATGGGCACTGATAGGCAACCCTGATGGGCAGCACTGATAAGCTCTGAAGGGCACTGATGAAGCTGCACTGATGAGTGCTGATAGGCAACGCTGATGGGCAGCACTGATAAGCTCTGATGGGCACTGATGAGGCTGCACTGATGAGTACTGTTAGGCAACGCTGATGGGCGGCACTGATGGGCACTGATAGGCAACCCTGATGGGCAGCACTGATAAGCTCTGAAGGGCACTGATGAAGCTGCACTGATGAGTACTGATATGCAACACTGATGGGCAGCACTGATAAGCTCTGATGGGCACTGATGAGGCTGCACTGATGAGTACTGATAGGCAACGCTGATGGGCGGCACTGATGGGCACTGATGAGGCTGCACTGATGGGCACTGATAGATGGCACTGATGGGCACTGATAAGCTCTGATGGGCACTGATGAGGCTGCACTGATGAGTACCGATATAGGTAATGCTGATGGGCAGCACTGATAAGCTCTGATGGGCACTGATGAGGCTGCACTGATGAGTACTGACAGGCAACACTGATGGGCGGCACTGATGGGCACTGATGAGGCTGCTACTGATGGGCACTGATAGATGGCACTGATGGGCACTGATAAGCTGCACTGATCTGCACTGATTGGACCGCACTCATAATCAGGGCACAGAGCGTGCTCGATGCGCGCCCCAGGGGGAATCCATGGACACTCACCCAAAGCTGGACGACCGCGCTGTAGCCATCTTTCAGCAAGTGTTTCAAGCATAACTAAACTGTATCTGAGCACCACAAACTGAAAATGCTATTTAACCACTTGCCGACCAGCCTCCGCAGATATATGGCGGCAGGTCCCCGCGAATCGCTGTACCAGTACAGCGCTTCGCTGGATTGATCGTGGGGGCGCGCGCCTCCCCATTTGCCAGCGGGTAAGCTGATCTGCGGAGCCGGCGGTCTTGCGATCGCTTCCCGTGGAGAAAGAACGGCGGTCTGCTGTTGTAAACGCAGCAGATTTTTGTTCTGTCTACATTTGTCGACTATTTAGCAACACAGGTCCCGGTGTTGATACCATAAACCCATCCCCCCCACGGTTAGAAAGCACTCCCTAGGCATACATTTAACCCTTTGATTGCCCCCTGGTGTTAACCCCTTCCCTGCCAGTATCATTAGTACAGCAACAGTGCATATTTTTAGCACTGATTACTGTAGTAATGTCACTGGTCCCTCCAAAAGTGTCAAAAATGTCAGTTAGGGGTCCGATCTGTCCGCCGCAATGTCGCAGTCCCGCTAAAAATTGCTGATCGTCGCCATTACTAATTAAATAAAATAAATAAAAATTACATAAATCTTTCCCCTTGTTTATAGATGCGATAACTTTTGCGCAAACCAATAAAAATATGCTTATTGGGATTTTCTTTTATCAAAAATATGTAGCAGAAAACAAATTGGCCTAAAATGATGAAAATATTTGATTGGGACATTTTATTTTATTTTACATTTTATTATTGGTGATGTTTTAAAACAGAAAGTAAAAAAAAAAAAAAAATATTATATATTTATATATATATATTTTTTTTTTTTTTTTTTTACGGTCAGGCAAAAAATGCAGAGGTGACCAAATACCACCAAAAGAAAGCTCTATTTGTGGGGAAAAAAATTTGGGTACAGCACTGCACGACCACGCAATTGTCAGTTAAAATAATGCAGTGCCGTATCGCCAAAAAAATGGCCTGGTCAAGAAGGGGGGTAAATCTTCCAGAGCGGAAGTGGATAAAAATTTTTTTGAAATAAGCGTCTATATATACATATATATATACATATTTTAGATTTTTTTTTTTTTCTTGTTATACATTTTTATTTTCATTCCCCGGCATTATTTGTGTCATTATTCCCCCGTTTGCCTTGTTCCTCTCTCCGTGCCTCTCTCTTGTCCCCCCCTCCACACCCCACATTCTCTGGTCCCAAAGGTTCGGAGGCATAGTTATGCAGCCGGCACCCTCAGACATGGTTTATGAGAATCCAATGTCAGGCTATAATTAGTGGAATTCTCGCTGAGCCCTGCTGCACTGAATATTCAATATATCAGGGCCAAAACAATCTATTCTGAAACTCTAACAAAGGCAGTGGGTGTTTACAATGTGGCAGGGCGCAGCGTAGCATGGCAGAGGGAGAAGAGGGCAGGGAGGTACGGTGCACTACGCTGTGACATTCCGCGCACCCAGGAGGGGGTGAGGCAAATGTGTTGCACAGACAAGGTGTTTCGGAATGTGTGCTGCTTAAAGGAGAACTGCTTTCAGAAAAATAAATAACTGCCTGTGAACTTGCAGGAGAGCATGGCGTCTGTCATTATTGGGTAAAGCCAAAAACAAATGGACTTCAGCGCACTCCTTACAGTCAAAGGCAATAGATGGGAGCTGCTCAGATCCAACGGACGGTGCCTTCAGCCAGCAAAGTCCAAAGGAAAAGTGATCACTGGCACATTATCAATATTAAGTGATTTTTTTTTTTTGCAACCATAAAAGCAAGCAATATTTCAAGGCCTTAGGAGGCCCTTTTCTTAGACAATGCATTATATTCCCATCACACACGTTCCTGGAGATGGTGAGAAGTGAGCGGTGCTCTAGCAACTGCCAGCTGGGGACTTG
Source organism: Pelophylax lessonae (assembly GCF_965119305.1). Classification (NCBI taxonomy): domain Eukaryota; kingdom Metazoa; phylum Chordata; class Amphibia; order Anura; family Ranidae; genus Pelophylax; species Pelophylax lessonae. Next base: position 204,681,068 of record NC_138779.1, on the reverse strand, counting down.
TAACATCAAAGGTGAAAGTATATATTGCCAGCACACCATGGATCTTTAGGAAGTCTAAACCTATATTCAGGTAAGCACAGCGGTGGGATGCAATGTTTTTGAGCCATACATGACCCTTTCATTACATGCCTGAGGAAGGGGTCCTGTGTGGCCCTGAAACATTGCACCTTACCACTGTAATGTTTTCATCTGAGTAAATTTTGGACATTATCCTAAAGACCCATGGTGTGCTATCAATATATACTTTGGCCTATGAAGTAACCAATGCAAGGTTTCGGGGCCATGCACGACCCTTTCTTCAGGCAAGTGATGAAAAGGTCTTTCGTGGCTCGGAAATGTTGCACTCTACCGTCGTGATCTCCTGATTAAACGGTTGGATATTATCTTATGGATCTGTGGTGTGCTGATGGTATAAACTTTGACCCTTCCTTAGGTAGGTAGTCACTGCCTGACTGAGAAAGGGCTCTCGTAAGGTCTCCAAAAGAAGTTTGCTTTTATGGTGCCAAATAAGAGATTCTCTTGATATTGATGGTGTGGTGGTGATCACTTTGCCTATTGCCTCGTACACACGCATCGATTATTGACTGGTCGGCCGTTTTTCGGCTTGTTAGTATGATGCTTTCGACAACCGACATCAGACTTTTCGGCCGAAAAAAATTTGGTGTGCATGCTATAAAATTTTTGTTGGCCGTCAACACAACGGCCGATTTTCCGTCAGTCAGTACAGATTTCGGCAGACAAAAATCTGATGAGCAAGACTGGGCATGCTCAGAGAAGAAAAAACACACGGAAAGTAAACCAGTACATGACATCACTTCTGAAGTAGATTTTTGTTGGCCGAGAAAATTCAGGCACATTCCAACCAACAAAACACCACTCTGGACAAAAGTCGGACGATCGGTCGGCCGATAATCGTTGCGTGTGTACGAGGCATAAGATTACTGGGCAAGGAATGCAGTGTGTCCGATGATGAGTCTCCTGAAGAATGGTAGACATCCACCAAATGGGGAGATAGCTGCCCTTCCTCATCTCGATCCTTATACAGTGATGACCATCTATGGCAGGGTTTCTCAACCAGGGTTCCATAAATCCCTAGGAATCCTCCAGAGGTTGCTAGGGAATCCTTTAGAAATGAGTAATGTCTGCCTCTTAGATAAATTCCCACTGACATCATTGATCTTTTTAGCTTTTTGTAAGAGGGTAATTCTTCCCAATGACCACAAGTGTAAAGAGTCACTTGTCCTTTTCTTCCCAATTCTTCAATTCAATTCTTCCCACTGACTGTATCATAAGTTGTAGATATAGTAGTTGTAGATATAGTAATTTTTAGCAGGGGTTCCCTGAGACTGGATAGTTATTTCAAGGGTTCCTCTGAGTTGAAAAGGTTGAGAAAGGCTGATCTATGGTCACAATTAGGGGTAGGCTCTCTGCCTGGGCTGTAGCCCTTTAACCACTTGCCGACCGCCGCACGACTATCTACGTCGGCGGTCAGCCCCTCACAGGCAAACTAACGTAGGGCTACGTTGCTTGCTTGTGAGGGTCTAGGGAGCGAGCGCGCGCCCCCGGAGGCGCGCTCCCGCTCCCGCGTGGTCACGGAACCCCCCGCGCGTGTGACCAGCGGACCCGATGTCCGCCGGTCACTCGGCGATCGGCGGGGGAGAGGGAGAATGTCAGGCAGCTTGTGTAAACAAACTGCCTGTCATTCTCCTCGCTGCAAAGACACTGATCACTCGGATCTAGTATGTAGATCCGTTGATCAGTGTCCTTACAGCTAGAGCCACAGCCAATCACAGTAGAAACCACGCCCCTAGGGACACACACAGCCCCTCCCTCCCAAATAAAGTTAACCCCTTCACTACCAGTGTATTTTTACAGTAACAGTGCATATGTATAGCACTGATTACTGTAGAAATGTCACTGGTAACCCCAAAAGTGTCAAAAATGTCAGTCAAGGGTCCGATCTGTCCGCCGCAATGTCGCAGTACCGCAAAAAAAATCGCAGATCGCCGCCATTACGCGTTAAAAAAAAAAACAACAAAAATGACAAAAATCTTTCCCTTTGTTAGTAAACGCGATAACTTTTGCGCAAACCAATCAAAATACGCTTTTTGCGATTTTTTTTTACCAAACATAGGTAGCATAAAACAAATTGGCCGAAAATTTTTAAAAATTTTGATTTTTACATTTTTTTTGGGGGGAATTTCATATAAAAAAAAGGGAAAAATATTGATATTTTTGCAAAATTGACGCTCTTTTTTTGTTTATAGCGCGTGATCAAAAAATCGCACAGGTGATCAAATACCACCAAAAGAAAGCTCTGTTTGTGGGAAAAAAAGGACGTCAAATTCGTTTAGGTACAGCGTCGCACGACCGCGCAATTGTCCGTTAAAGTCACGCAGTGCCGAATCGCAAAATACCCCCTGGTCGGAATGGGGGTAAAATCTTCCGGGGCTTAAGTGGTTAATATACAATAAATCCTTTGACCATCTTGTCTGCTTGACAAAAAAAAAAAAATATACATTAAAAAATTAAATAATGTAACGGGCAGAATCGATGACTGGCGTTTGCAGTATCTCTAGCAGAGCTCACGTGACAAATATTTATGTGGACATTAGCGTTAACCTTTGTGTCTTCCTGTTTTATTTACTGCACCGGCTTCATGTTAATTTTTATGACCTGCTTTAGTATAAAACTGTTATGTTTAATAGCCTACTGGCATTGACTGATGACTGAATTAAGACTTGCTTGAATGCGTTCTCATATTTCTGGATGTCCTGGGTCCGCCTGGATGCGCTGCAATCCCTCGGCTTCAGGAAGAACACAAAGCAAGCACTTACTTTTTTTTTTTTAAAAAGTACCTTTTAATACATTCAGGAAGATCGAGAAAGAAAGTGCAATATCTTCCTTTACTTTTCTTGTCCTTTGAGGCAGTTTTGGGATCACTATGAGTCCTGCTACTTGAAAATTCCCCATATTTCCTGCTGAAGTTATCTGCAGGTATGGGATGCTCTGTATAGGGAGTCCTATCATGGACTTGTAATGCAATGTCCTATTATGAACTTGAAATGCGGTGTCCTATCATGGACTTAAAATGCAGTGTCCTATCATGGACTTGGAATGTGGTATCCTATCATGGACTTGGAATGTGGTGTCCTATCATGAACTTGGAATGAGGTGTCCTATCATGGACTTAAAATGCAGTGTCCTATCATGGACTTGGAATGTGGTATCCTATCGTGGACTTGGAATGTGGTGTCCTATCATGGACTTGGAATGCGGTGTCCTATCATGGACTTGGAATGCGGTATCCTATCATGGACTTGGAATGCGGTGTCCTATCATGGACTTGGAATGCGGTGTCCTATCATGGACTTGGAATGCGGTGTCCTATCATGGAATTGGAATGAGGTGTCCTATCATGGACTTGGAATGCGGTGTCCTATCATGGACTTGGAATGCGGTATCCTATCATGGACTTGGAATGCAGTGTCCTATCATGGACTTGGAATGCGGTGTCCTATCATGGACTTGGAATGCGGTGTCCTATCATGAACTTGGAATGCGGTGTCCTATCACGGACTTGAAATGCGGTGTCCTATCACGGACTTGAAATGCGGTGTCCTATCATGGACTTGGAATGCGGTGTCCTATCATGGACTTAGAATGCGGTGTCCTATCATGGACTTAGAATGCAGTGTCCTATCATGAACTTCTGCTCTGGCTTCTAGCCTATTTATACCCCCCTCAGCCCCCTGCTGGTCACCTGCCATATTGACTAGGGATTGGCTGTGGGAGATATTAACATGCAGGCTGGGGTCCTGATTCCCCCACACATTATGTCCCAGGGTCCCCTGGGAGAAATAATTAAGCCCATACCAACAGAGCCGAGAGTAGACCTATCTTATCAATAAGTACTCCCCCCCCCCCCCCCCCCATGGCCATCTAACAATGCAACTTGCAAGGAGATGCTTTGAAAGCACTTTTCTCCATCTTCAAGCACTTGTCCACTTGCCTGAAACATTTTAGGTAACAACCCCCCCCCCCCCCTCTTCTTCTGCAATCCTTAGCAACATTTGTCTCGAGTAAGTGCTTGGAGATGGAGAAAAATGTCAATTATCAAAGCAGCCCTAGGTGTGTTATCGGACAGCTTTGGGGGAAGGAGGTTCGTCTGTTCCTCTCGTAGCTAATCTTAGAAAGTACATAGGAAGATGGGACAAAATAGTACATGTACTTTGCTTACTGGGGAACAGAACACATTAATACAAATGGAAGTGAGATGACTTCCAGTGGTAGGCTGGCATGGAAGCTTCATTGGTGAATGATAAAATGGTATGTTACGAAGGGAAAGGATTCCCACCCTGGTGCAGTCTCTGGGCAGTTAGCACTGGTGCACACCACATGCTCCTAAAGTGCAGAGACGTTGCCTTTCTTCTATATCTAATTCGATGGAGCCTAACTAGTAAGTTTTAAAAAAAAATGTTATTCATTTACTGGAAATGAACACTGCAAGTTGTTGTTAAATGTTGCAAAACCTTTTTGCAAACCATTATTAGGCATTCCCACCATCCCTACAGTGCGTTTCTGGGTCTGAACACCTGCTGTGCCCATTATGAGAGCTTGCACCTTCCCTGTGCTGAGTTCTCGAGTCTGAACACCTGCTGTGCCCATTATGAGGGGCTCGCACCTTCCCTGTACTGAGTTCTCGAGTCTGAACACCTGCTGTGCCCATTATGATGGGCTCAAACCTTCCCTGTACTGAGTTCGAGTCTGAACACCTGCTGTGCCCATTATGAGGGGCTCGCAATGAGCACAGTGGCCTCCATCATCGGTAAATGGAAGAAGTTTGGAACCACCAGGACTCTAGCAGTCCGCCCGGCCAAACTGAGCAATCGGAGGAGAAGAGCCTTAGTCAGGAAGGTGACCAAGAACCTGATGGTCACTCTGACAGAGTTCCAGCTTTTCTCTGTGGAGAGAGGAGAACCATTCAGAAGAACAACCATCTCTGCAGCACTCTACCAATCAGGCCTGTATGGTGTAGTAGCCAAACATAAGCCACTCCTCAGTAAAAGTCACATGACAGGCGGCCTGCATTTTGACAAAAGACACCTGAAAGACTTTTTGGCCTGAATAGCAAGCATCATGTCTGGAGGAAACCAGGCACTGCTCTACACCTGGCCAATACCATCCCTACAGTGAAACATGGTGATGGCAGCATCATGCTGTGGGGATGTTTTTCAGTGGTAGGAACTGGGAGACTAGTCAGAGTTGAGGGAAAGAGGAATGCATCAATGTACAGACACATCCTTGATGAAAAACTGCTCCAGATCGCTCTGGACCTCAGACTGGGGTAAAGTTTCAACTTCCAACAGGACAACGACCCTAAGCACACAGCCAAGATACCAAAGGAGTGGACAACTCTGTGAATGTCCTTGAGTGGCCCAACCAGAGCCCAGACTTAAACCCGATTGAACATCTCTGGAGAGATCTGAAAATGGTTGTACACTGACGCTCCAACCTGATGGAGCTTGAGAGGTCCTTCAAAGAAAAATGGGAGAAACTGCCCAAAAATAGGTGTGCCAAGCTTGCAGCATCACACTCAAAAAAGACTTGAGTCTGCAATTGGTGGCAAAGGTGCTTCAACAAAGTATTGAGCAAAGGCTGAGAATACTTATGTACATGGAATTTTTTTTATTTTTTAAAAATTTGAAAACATTTCAAACAAACTTCTTTAATGTTGTCATTATGGAGTATTGTTTGTAGAATTTTGAGGAAAAGAATGAATATAATCCGTTTTGAAATAAATATATATATATATTACATATTTTTATATTTTTAATGTTGGTTCTTGCATAGCATTGCAATAAAACATGGAATCTTGGGCATTTTGATGCATTGACCTTCATTAGAATTGCACCCCATCACAACCTCCCAACATTTCAAACAAACTTCTTTAAAGCGGAGTTCCACCCTGGGAATACTTTTTTTTAATAAAAATACCCCCGGGACAGTCAGGGCTAGTACATTCCACAATGGCTAGCCTCTGATCTGTCCCAGGTTGCACTTACCTTTTAGGAGAAATACTTACCTTGAAAAAGTATTGTCCAGCGCTGCCATCTCAGGTGTGGGCAGCTTGAAGCCAGCGCGATCCTCTTCTGCGTCCTCTTCCGTCTTCTTCGGTCCCACGATGCACTGCACCGGCCCCGCCGTCACTTCCGGGTCCGCAGCGGCATCCCTGCACAGCTTCTGGGCATGCCCAGAAGCTGTTTTGCAAGGTATGACGTGCCTGCACCGGAAATGACGTCCGGGCCGGTGCTGGCGCATTGATTCCTGGGAGCGATGACGTTCAGCTCCCAGGAATCATTGCAAAGCCAGGAAGTGACGAATCGCCGTTGCCACCGAGGGGAGGAAGTAAGGTAAGTATATTTTCTTCTATACGAGGTAAGTAAAAAAAAAAAAAATGCGATTAGCCATTTGTTTTTCAGGTGACCCGGAGTGAGAAGATGGAGGTAAGTATAAATTTAGGGTGGAACTCCACTTTAATGTTGTCATTATGGAGTATTGTTTGTAGAATTTTGAAGAAAATAATTAATTTAATCCATTTTGGAATAAGGCTGTAACATAGCAGAATGTGGAAAAAGTGAAGCTCTGTGAATACTTCCTGGATGCATTGTACATATCATATATATCTATATATATCTATATATATATAGATATATATATATCTATATATATATGTGTCTTAACGATACTCAGTCTAGCTAAAAGAACTGTATAAATCAGACTAAAGATGAGCTGTTCATTGATTGATTTTCCGTGTTGCTAGGCGCCCTTCTTTCAACCCTCTCCAAGTATAAAAAATGAAGATATTCAGCAGAGCCTTGTCGGGATGAAGGGGCCACACAAAGCCGAGACAGTTAATAAGGTCAGCGTGCTAAGCGGCACACACAAAGAGGGAAAAAATCAGCGTCAAGTCCGGGGCTACCAACTACGAGCACGCAAAACCAGTCAGCTAAACAATGATTGAGCTGGAACAAGGCTCCGGCCTGCACGCCTAATAGAGAGAGAGAAGAGCGAGATTGATCGACAGCCTGTGATGTGGCAAGGTATGTAAAGTGGATTGAGATAGAGCCGGTGACCTTGTGATTATATCGGAGGGTAAGATTTCTGTATAAAAGCAGAGTGTCTCAGCCCGGTAATTGAAATTGTGACACGTGCTCCCCTCTATTGCTTTGTACTGTCAGCTCCGGGAGCCGAGACCTCTGTATTTAGAAGAGCTAATAAAGGGGTTTTCCTGGCATTGTGATGTGACTTTCAATCATCGCACTCATCCTACTACAGACGGCAAGTATTTTTTTATTTTTTTTTTAATAATAAAACATTGACAAAAGCCTTCCTGCTTTATTTAATAGCGGGAGACATAAATGTTATTAGTTTTATTTGTTACATTACATAAAGGGTTTGTAAACCCTAACAATAAACTTATCTTATTTGGTCCCATTTGGTTTGTTAAATAAACCATTGAATGTGTTTTGTTATATCGGTTCAATAAGGGCAAAAAATAAATAAAATAATTGTAGATCCTGCCAGAAATCTTGCGAGATGATAACTTTCTGTGCTCTCTGTCTATATGTAAGGGTCTAAAACCAATTTCAGTGTAATTGTATTCATCATGGTATCATTAAAGAGCACTTTTTGCAAGTGAACTTTCTTAACCATAACCCGGATCTTCTGAGATCCTTGTGCGCTCTGCCCGGTGCCACACAACCTCTTCTGTAAAATCCTTTAAGTCGGCTGAACTTATTTGTTCCAATGGAAAGCCCATGGGAAAGGAGGCAAACTGGCTGCTTGTTGGAAGCCGTGAGGCTGTCGGTTACTGAGATTTTGCATTTAGAAGTATTCTTTCAGCTCCAGTGCAGCTCTGGCGTCCACTAGATTGGACTTCGGTTGCCCACACTGAAGGACACCTGTCTGGCTCCATCCGTTATCCCATCTAGTACATTTAAGGGATGTTTCTCTGATCTCTACAAGGAGTGGGACACTGCCAAGTCAATCACGGTCAACTTGTTGATTCTAAAGTTCTTTGCAAGCATCACAAATTCTATACATGGTCAACCCTAGCATTGTTCAGAACCACCCCTGAAGAAGAAGAATTTAATCTTCAAAACATGTTGGGTTTCGGGTTCTGGAACATATATGGTTGTAAACCTTGTTATTGATTGTTGCTTGCTGGTTTTAACTCTATCTTATCATTTTTTTGCACATTATTGCTTAATAAAATACATTTTGAATATCAATTTTTCTACATATCTTAGTTTTTGTGCCTAAAAAGTCCCAACCCAGGGGAACCCCCCAATTTTTGTACTTTAAAGGGATGTGGCACTACATATAAGAACACTGGTCATGAGCAAATCTTAATGGTATCATTAAAGAGCACTTTTTGCAAGTGAACTTTCTTAACCATAACCCGGATCTTCTGAGATCCTTGTATGTTCTGCCCGGTGCCACACAACCTCTTCTGTAAAATCCTTTAAGTCGGCTGAACTTATTTGTTCCAATGGAAAGCCCATAGGAAAGGAAGCAAACTGGCTTGCCGGGAGGATTTTCTGGTACCTTGTACCAGAAACATAATTTTAGCACTGTTGTAAGCTGGAAAAATCACGGAACAACATTTGGACGTTTCAGAAGAGAGGACAGAGGTTACGCTTAGTTCCCAGGATGACATTGGTTTCGCCATGTTTACTGATCCATACATACTAAAGATAAGCCACTCTCATTTTTTCCCTTAGAATGCCGCCACAATGCCCATACCGCCAATCATTTTTCTATGGACCATAAAGTTTCAACCTTAGAAGGAGGTAAGCAGTCTCAGCACACCATTCAGCAAATGTTTCTATCACTGGGTGTAGCAAAATGTAGCAAGGCACCATCTCTAAAAAAAGAGGGTTGGTACTCACTTATCCCAACACCTGTTCCTCCAATCCTCGCTCTGCTCAAGAGTTACAGCTGTCTCAAGAATCTTCACATTTAACACACTTACAGCTATGCAAGTATTGAATGCTTGCACCCCCTGCCATGTGCTGGTTGCTTCCATTGACTTCTATATCACTACTTTGTCCTGTATTGCTGAAGGGGCCATAGGGAGGAACCACAGAGAACAGAAGGGGATCAAGCATTCAATACTTTTGTGGAGTGGGTCCGATGCAAAGAAACCATTGCTCTGCAAGAGAGAGAAGATCAGATAAACAGGTGACAGGACAGATGGGTATAAACCCCATGCAAGTGGTGCTTTGCTGCATTTTTTCCATGAGGGTACCTTGATGCACGAGGAATGGGAGCCCTGACTGCTTGAATTATTTTAATGCTGTTTAGTGGTTTTATGCTAATCACAATTAAGGTGTTTTCCGACAGAACGGAGTCATCTGGTTTAATGACCATGAAGATTCTATATTTCACCAAAAAAACATGTTTTTTGGCTACCAATTGCCACATGCTCAGTTCAGGGTGATGTACTGGTGTTGGGGAGAATATGATGATGTCATAATATCTGGCTGGATGTGACCACAGTCTTAACAGATTCAAGATAGAGACCCTTGGGGCTGTACCCTTTGGATCTTCATGGACCTACACATCTTATATCTCAACCAACATTTAAATCAGGGATCCTCAAACTACGGCCCTCCAGCTGTTGCAGATCTACACATCCCATGAGGCATCGTAAAATTCTAACATTCACAGACATGAATAGGCATGATGGAAATTGTAGTTCCTGAACAACTGGAGGGCCATAGTTTGAAGACCCCCTGATTTAAATAGTTCCAGTTTAAGTCCTCTGTGAGTTTTGATGGCTATTTAGACCATGCTTTAATAATATATTGGTGCTTACTGTCCATCTTTAATGGTTACAATGTTAAAGCAAATTTTTGAATTGTGGATAAGAAAAATGTGTTAACCAATAAAGCTGTGGTCTTTCCCTTCCAAACATAAATGGCTTTCAAGTCTTTTTTGGGCATAGACCCTGTTTGTGAATAGGGTAGGGTATGGGTCCATAGTATGGCCTATAGTTTTCAACAGTCAAGAGTTTTTTTTCGTGTTTCAGGGAAAATGTGACTTATAGTATGCAGAGGACAAGCAACTGTGAAATTACCAAAAGCATGATTTCTCATTCCTTCTGAATCCCTGCATCACAGCAGGAATTGCTCACTTTCACTTTAAAACTCCCGGACATTGGAAATGTTCATGTGTAATGTTAAATCATCATGTCTTACTGCCAGCAAAAACTCTCTGAAATTACTCCTCAGAATTCGAAGTTCTGTCTGACATGTAAGTTACACGTTTCACATGATTTCTGATCATATTAACATGCAGCTCATTCTCGAGGACCCTAAGTTGGACAGCTATTGCGTTATAGAAGGGCTAGCTGAGCAGCATGGTCAGCCAATGTGAAAAGGATAAACTATGATAAATGAATGTAATTGTGGTATTTTTCCAACTTTAAAGTGGTTCTAAAGGCTTAAAGCAGGGGTCTTCAAACTATGGCCCTTCAGTTCAACTACATTTCCCATCATGCCTAGTCATGTCTGTGAATTTCAGAGTTTTACAATGCCTCATGGGATGTGTGGTTTCGCAACAGCTGGAGGGCCGTAGTTTGAAGATCCCTAGCCTAAAGTTGTTCACCTTAATGCTTTCTTTGCATTAGGGTGAAAAGCTTTATGTGCTGAAAAACTCCCCTCAACCCCTCCTTATACTTACCTGAGCCCGATCCGATCCAGCAACGTACAAGAGAGCAGCGGCTCTCGCTACTGTCTCCCTCCTCTCTGGGCAGACTGATAGCAGAGGAAGCCATTGGTGTCAAATGATGCAGGCAGGGAGGCTTGGGAGCAAGCACACACAGGTGCCCCCATGGAAAGCCACTTTCATGGAGGCACCTGCCCAAGAGGAGGAGCCTAGAGCGCCGGTGGAGGACCCCAGGAGAAGAAGATCAGAGCTTCTCTGTGCAAAACCATTGCACAGAGCAGGTAAGTATGACATGTTTGTTATTCTAATTTAAAAAAATGAATTGTTTGAGAATATGTAGACTGTTGTACCTGTCTTCTCTTGAAAATGCATACTTTACCTGTTCCCTCCTGAAAATGCTACTCTGCCTGGATGTCATGATGAACCAATGGCTTTAATGCTTTACTGATCTAGTACAAGTATCCAGATTGGATACAACCTCCTAACTTTCTGATCTCCATGCGTGTTCTGGGTCAGTTACTCAATCCAGAGACTGACTTTTTTCTCTCATTGAAAATGATCCTTCCTGCACTCCCACTGCAGTACTCTGCGTTAACAGAGCTGAGTAATTGCCACACCCCTCAGCAGACTTGTTCAGCAGAGGTACAAAGGGGGCGTGTCTGACCAGGTCAGTTACTGCTGATTATTGAGTGCACTGCATCCACTTCTGGTGCCTATTGGACTGCACAGTCATATTTAGACACCTGCACAACTGCTGGAAAAGGAAAATGGAGGTTGTTAGTCAAATGTTTATCTAAGGGCTTGTTCATACTGGTGAAGAGCGTTTTTTTGTGGGACTGCATTTTTAAGGCGTTTGACAGGCCTACTTACCACCTATTTTATCCCTGTAAAGCTTGCACCAGCACGCCGCAGGGCAGTTTCATTGCTGTCCCATTCACTTGAATGGGTTGCGTTTGGCAGCTGTATTGCGTTTCAAATACAATAGGGAGTATAATTTTTGCTACAGCTGTGAAGCAAAGCATCTATAGTATTTTTGTGACTTTAATTGGGCTTTAATGGCAATGGCAGCATCTAGATTTCTCTCAGCCACGGGTTATACAATAGACATCAGAATAAGTGAGGAATTCTGCACTCCAATGTGCATCTGACTAATTGGTAACTGGAAGTTGAAGGAATCTCTCCAAAGAGTAAATAAATTCACTGTTAGTTGTCACCAGAGCAGGTGTTCCCAGTGGAAGATTTCCCCTCACCTCCCGACTGGGTGACAACTGTTAGGCCCTGTTCATACCTGAGCGTATTTTAGCTCGTAAACTGCTTTATCTCAGTCTCAAAACACCCAACAAGCAAAATCCCATTCATTTTAATGGCCCCTGTTCACATATGAGCGTTTTGTCACCTGAAGCAAAAGGCCTGAAGCTCAAAAAAGTACATGAGCTTCTTTTTTGGCAGATTACAGGCGTTTTTGTTAGATGTCAATGCCTGCCTCCAAACACCTGCAAAAACGCCTGAAAAAAGCCAGAAAAAATGCCTAAAAACTATATGCTCAGGTGTCTGGTCTGTTTTAGTAACAGTGGTCACTGTAATGATATCCTGCACTGGATATACTAAAAGCTGTCGCAAGCAGCCATTTTGTCATGGGCAACCATTTTGTTAAGAGCGGCCATGACAGGCAGACCAGATATACTCAGTGATAATTCTCTCCCTCCCTACCTCAATTAACTTAAGGTACTTCAAAGAAACCTTATCTCAGCACAGACAGGAAACCTGGCCAGATGTTGTTCTTCCAGAACAGGCCAGTCGTAAAACTGAGCAAATCCATTAAGGCTGACCAGAGCTGTGTCATAAATACCACGCAGCCAAGCTGTTCATTAGAAAATGTAACAATACATACATAATTCATAAATGCAGACAGGAACATGACACATTAACAATACATATATATTTGGATGAGAAATGTCATACTGATCGAATTAAGACCATGTATGACCACCCTATCACATATAGAATAGAAGATAGCGATAAGATATTCCCTGTGTGATAATTTTATTCATGTTTAGTATCTTTTGAAGCCAAATTACATGCTGAATGATAAACTAGCAGTTTAAAAAATGTAACTATTGCATATTTCGAAATATTGAGAGTGGCATGACTCTGTCCACAAAGGAGGTCTTGATATTTGTCATAAACCCAGGACAACCCATTGCCCCTCTGTTTTAATTGGTCGGGGGTATCCGTCAACGCCCCTTTGATCTTAGAGAAAAGCTTCCTCAAACTTTGTTATGGGGAGTTCTCATGGTAACATCAAGAAGGAACATCTATCAAGTTTGAGAACCGATCACAACTGGCTCAGCTTCTGAACTCTGGTAACACCAAGGACATTGAATGCAAGTATTCTTATTTCTCAGTTCTACCCTATTTTTCTAATTGCTGAATTGTGTCTCTATTTCTTTGAAACACCTTTTTCTGTAAATATTTTATTTGCACCAATTCTAACCTTTTTATTATTAAACCTTATTTTGAAAAGTGTTAATCTTGTCCCTAAGCTCTTAAATGAAAACGAACAAAGAACCTGTCTCTTGAAGAGTGCTACTGTATAGAATAAATCCTCTGAACATTCTTGTCTGTGGTGACAGTGCGTGTTACAAACGATTATTCTAAAATCACAATTGGTATTTCTAAAATTACAAGCGTCCTCCGGGCTCATAATAACGTAGAGGTGGTGGCAGTGAAAGGGTTAATCGCTTAATTAGCCCGGTGACAATCGCTCTCAGCCTGCTGGCATTTAGATTGTGGTCCCGCAAGCTGGAAAATCTTTGTGCAGGATGCAGCTGAGAGTGGCATTGTTACGCAAGTGACGGCAGGGTGTGAGATTGGCTGGTCCTTGGTCACGAGTTAGTGAGAAGGGCAGGGATCTGATACCTGCCACCGTCACAGTCACCAGGTCAACTAGTGAGGTTGAATCTTACCAATGGAGACACCAACAAAGATTACCCTTCCTGCCTCCATCCTAAACTAAAGAAAAAAGCTTTGGCTTTGGATTTGCTTTAAAATATTGAGAACACTATCTCCGATAACCACCGTCCTATCTGTCCCCACTGGCCTATTTATAATTATACCTTTCATAATATAAGGCCATAATACCAAAGTACTATTTTACAATATATTTACTGTGACTTTCCAAACAAATCATTTTTTTCTGAACCTGCGAATGATTAAAATCAGAAGAATTTTTTTCCCAGAACCCGACATATCCGATGGCGACAACATTTCTACGACAACGGGGACAATATTTACAGCTCTCCTCTAATAGTATCCTCGGCTGTCACTTCCAAACTAACACAATTATTTATTGTTCCCTCTGCAGCTTTCCTCTTCTCATCCACCTGTTTAGGATGTTCCTCTCCTGAGGCCGACGTTCGCTGTCTCATAACGACGTGTCCCGTAATCTCTTTTTGAACTGAAGTAACTCAATCTCTCTGATATTTCCCAAATTTCTCTGTCATTAGATCCAAAGCCTTGCTTATTTGGACTCTCAATCAGATGTTCCAGTCTCATGGGCTAGCATTGAATGAACAATCTTTTTGCTATGCAAAAAGATTCTCTGCTTTTTGCGGCACTTGCTTATTCCCTACAGCAATGGGAAAATTGCTTCTATCAAAGCTCAACCTCACCAAAAACATTTGTGTAAAGCTTTCGATAGAAAAAGAAGTGGGTTAGAATTTCTGTTTGGTTTTAGGATCCCTTTGCACTATAGCGATCCATTGTGGTGCATTATCACAAATGGGTTAACACAGCCTTTTTCAACCAGGGTGCCCAGGCACCCTAGGATGCCTTGAGGTTTCTTCAGGGGTGCCTAAAAATGTATCAAAAACTGTATACTAGCCAGCAGGTGGATCAAGCCTGCCTTTTAGTTACACAAAGTCACAGGTTTTCATTATGCACCATTATGACTTCCTAGACACTAAGGGGCCAAGCCCAACCCCTGAAGAACAACCCAGCATCATAATCCCCCCCTCCACCATATGATTTGGACCAGTGCACAAAGGGGCAGGGCCACGTCTGCTTGGGTGCCGCGGGAGCAAGCTGATTGCTCTGGGGGCCCTAGGCAGGAAGGAAGAGCCTGGAGCGCCAGCAGGGGACCCAAGAAAAGGAGGATCTGGGCTGCTCTGTGCAAAACCACTGCAAAGATCAGGTAAATATCCTAGACACTAAGGGGCCAAGCCCAACCCCTAAAGAACAACCCCACATCATAATCCCCCCTCCACCATATGATTTGGACCAGTGCACAATGGGGCAGAGCCACGTCTGCTTGGGTGCCGCGGGAGCAAGCTGATTGCTCTGGGGGCCCTTGGCAGGAAGGAAGAGCCTGGAGCGCCAGCAGGGGACCCGAGAAAAGGAGGATCTGGGCTAAACAACTGGAGGGCCATAGTTTGAAGACCCCTGATATAGGGGGAGATTTACTAAAACTGGTACACACAGAATTCCAGGTTTAAGGCCTCATGCACACAGGATGTTTTTACAGCGGCTGTTTTTTGCACGCTTTTTTCTGCAGCCAGTAAACTCCCCAGCATGTTATCCTAGGTCTCCATGCACACATAGGCTGTTATCAGCAGTTTTTGGCAGGGGTATTTTCTGTCTGTAAAAAACCCCCAGAACTAGTGGGTTTTAGGAGGCGTTTTTCAGCTGTTGAGCCATAAGCATTTGTGGGAATATAGTTTTGCTATAAAAGAAACCTAAAAAAATGCTACAGCTGAAAAAAGCTAAACACTAAAAAACGCTACTGCAAAAAACTGAAAGAAGCTGAAAAACGCTACTGCAAAAAAACTAAAAGAAGCTGAAAAATTCTACTGCCAAAAAAAATGGAAAAAGTTGGAAAAAGCTACTGCAAAAAACCTGAAAAAAGCTGAAAACTTCTACTGCCAAAATAAAATGGAAAAAAAGCTGAAAAACGCTACTGCCAAAAAAAAAAAAAAAAAATGGAGAAAAGCGGAAAAACACTACTGCAAATTTTTTTTTAAAAAGCTGAAAAACACTACTGCCAAAACAAAATGGAAAAAAGCTGGAAAACGCTACTGCAAAAAAAAATGGAAAAAAGCTGAAAAACGCTACTGTAAAAAAACTGAAAAAAGCTGAAAAATGCTACTGCAAAAAAATTGAAAAAAAGCTGAAAAACGCTACTGCCAAAAAAAAATGGAAAAAGCTGAAAAACGCTACTGCCAAAAAAAAAAAAAATGGAAAAAAAGCTTAAAAATGCTACTGCAAAAATTTTTAAAAAAGCTGAAAAACGCTACTGCCCAAAAAAATGGAAAAAAGCTGAAAAACGCTACTGCAAAAAAATTGAAGAGGTGAAAAACAGCTACAGCTTTCAACAGACATTTTGATAATGTCCAGTGTGCATGAGGCCTTAGGCCCCTTTCACACAGGCGTTCAGATCCGCCTGTCCGTTTTTTGGCGGATCTGAACGGAAGGTCCCCCCATGCATCTCTATAGGGCATCGGATGTCAGCGGAGACATGTCCGCTGACACCCATCCGATCCGATCCACCCGAAACCCTGTTTTCCATCCGTTCAGCTTCCCCCATAGAGATGTATGGGGCTCTGACAGCTGTGTCTCCGCACACAGTGTGCAGAACAGCTGTCATTCTCCTGCTCAGCGGGGGATCAGCGGATTGATACCCCGCTGAGAAAAACGGAGTCCGTCCGACGGACATCCTGTGTGAAAGAGCCCTAAGGCCCCTTTCACACTATCCGTCCGTCGGACGGATTCAGTTTTTCTCAGCGGGGGATCGAGTCGCCGATCCCCCGCTGAGCAGCAGGAGGACAGCTGTGTCTCCGCGCTGTGTGCGGAGACACAGCTGTCAGTTCCCCATGCATCTCTATGGGGGAAATCGGATGGGAACGGACCGTCGGTCCGTTCTCATCCGATCCGATCCGCTGGAGGGATGGAAAATAGGGTTTCCATCCGTCCAAATTTGACGGATGGGATCGGGTCGGATATCAGTGGACATGTCTCCGCTGCCATCTGATGCCCCATAAGAATGCATGGGGGGGCCCGTTCAGATCCGCCAAAAAAACGGAAGGAAAGCTTATTTGAACAAGCTGAAGTTAGAAGCTGATTGGTTACTATGCACAGCTGCACCAAATTCTGTATGCACCAGTTCTAGTAAATCTCCCCCGTGATGAAGTAACAGAAAGTTTTTGGAAGTTATAACTCTTTACCAGCTTAAAAAAAAAAAAAAAAATAGCTGGAGCTGAGCTTTTAACATTTTAGGACCAGTGTTTGGACACCACTATTCTTCAGTTATTCCATAACTGAGCATTAAAATGGTCCAGGAAACACGATACCTCCCATGATGCAATGCACTGTCATAAAACTGGAAAGTGAATTATTACCTCTCTTTACCCTTCTCTGGCTATCTCCACCAATATCCAACGCAAACTCATTTTTCAAGCAAGTACAGCCATCCCAAGATTATGCACGACCGCCATCGTAGCCATTTTATAGCCTCCGACATCTATGGCTAATTATAATTTTTAATGGTCAATTGTAGAAGAATCAGAGTGCTGTTCATGAACTCGGCTAAGCTGACCCTTTGAGCTTTGCCCTTATTTTACAGTTGGTAATATTCCGCCTTTCACTGGAGCCGGTCGGCCCTCCGCCGTTTAACTTTCAAATCATATACCATCTTTTATTAGACGTTCAGCGCTCAGAGCAAAACCTTTTCCAGATCCCCAGGGGAAATGCATCTCATATCCCCGCTTGTAATACCCATCAATGGATCAACACAAGTGTTCCTCGGCAAATGCTATGCTTTAAATTTTAAGACCTTAAATGAGCTCTCAATACATCGTAGAGAGGTTTTCAATGCCCACATACAGCAACATCTATTAATAATTTCCTTCTATTTCCAGCCGGCAAAATGATTCCTATAGAAACACAATCCATCATAGGCCGTTGACACCTGGGCTGGAATTCCACTCCTAGCCTGATTGCACATATAAGAATTGTGATATAAAGTATATGTATAGTTCCTTGTATTTTTCCTGCCAAGAATCAAGGATCTCCAAAGAGCCCAAGAGGACCAGCAAACTCCTAATAAGATATAGGAACTTACCCTCCACACCAGGGCCATCTTACCAAATGGGCACACTGGGCAGTTGCCTGGGCTGGCCCCACCTGTCCAGCGACCCAGCCCCAGCCAAGCATTAGTCCCGATTCCCGTGTGCATCCCGCCGCCGAACTTAGCAGGTGGTCTGTCGGCCCTGCGCTGCTGTCAGGCCACTTGGGCCATGGAGGGGGAGGGCACAACTGCAGGAATGCCTGTCCGCCTCCACAGGAACAGGCGCACACAGGACAGTCCAGCCTGACTCCCGTCCGTGTGTGTGTTCACCGGACCCAGCCGCCAAACTTAGAAGCTGTCATTAGCCTGGCACTGCTGTACCAATAAATAATCGCCTTATCGATAATTTGCATTTTTATTCTCCTGGGTGATTGTGTAGGCGGGGCCCCAGTGCACTGCATTGCCCGGGGCCCTCTAATGCTCTTAAGATGCCACTGCTCCACATCCCCCCCACAACAGTTACATAGTTATACGATATGGTGAAAAGTCTGGAGACACCCTTCCTAAGGAATAAAGGAGTTGTAAAGGCAGAAGGTTCTTTAATGCATTCTATGCATAAGATAAAAAACCTTCTGTGTGCAGCAGCCCCCCTAATACTTACCTGAGCCCCCTCTCTATCCAGCAATGTTGCAGGAGTGTAGACATGTATATGACTATAAAATTTGTTTTGTTTCGTTTAGATTCGTTAATCTAGTTATGTTGGTTTAGTTAATTTTGGTTGATTCGATCAATTCATATTCGGAATTTGTTTTTTGTCTTTTTCAATTTTTCTTTTAATTTACCGATTTGTTTTCGATTCGAATCGTTCAAATCGATAAATTTCAAATCGTCAATCGAAATTTTAGATTTTTTTCTCCATTCAAATTTGTCAAAGTGAACAAACAAAAGAAAAATCTTCATCAAATGATTACAATGACCCCCAACACTAAGGGAAAAGGGGGCGCAGCTGGGCATCTTTGCCCCGGGCGCTGGATGACCTTATCCCAGCCCTGCCTGGAAGTGTTAAAGTGACGAATTACTTAAAAAAATATGATGTTAGGTCCACTTTGAAATAGAGGGAAATGGTAATAAAAATAGCAGATAAAATAGGGAATGAACACACATAATACATGGGGAGAATGTTACAAAGGGGAATCTGCACTCTAAATAAATTCTGCACCCGTTATGCAGAGGCTGCACGCGCTATATGTCAAGCGTGCTCATTTTCACGCAATGTCGAACACATTGGCCCAGATGGGAGATGAGCGTTTGATCAGAAATGACTTTCCAGCTATACCTTAACTAAGGTCGACCTTATCTCCCTCTGATCACAGCAGACTAGTGACTGAACAGCAATCAATCTTATGACCTTGCCTCTATACAGACATCAGTCCCAGCGCTGCGCCACACATCCTGGCCGATTAAACAAATGGAGAGGCTGATGTCATTTTTGAAGGAGATCTAAACAAAAAATATATATTTTATCTACGCGGAATGGATTCTCTTTAGCTCAGTGATCTCCACTTTTTTTTTTTCTCTTGATTTTTCATCAATCAAATATTGTTAAGAGGGTTTTACGAAAGATAATTTAACACAATTTGTTCAGACTGTTTTCTCTTCATTGTCCATAGGTATCCATCTTTGGACTGGCATTTTTCAGCAGCTGGGAAATGTAGACAACCAGGACTTGGTTGGGTAATAAGTTATTACTTATCCCCTTTCCACCCAGCCTCGGTGTCCCTTTAATAGGGTCGGTATGCAGGGGAGGACTAGGCCAGGGGGCCGGGGGGCAATTGCCCCCCAAGCTGTTCTGATTCCTCGTAAAGAAGGCTTCACCTCTTCTGCCACAGACATGCCTAAAGGATTCCAGGTAAAGAGAAGAGAGAAGTTAAAAATCCCCACCGCTGAAATACTGAGTGCAGGATGAAGACAAGGACAGAGTGCATGCCCCCCCCCCCCCCCCAGCATGGATGGTGTAAACTGTGTCTGAGCAGAGGCTGGTTCCATGCCCCACTGGAGACTCTCCTCCCCTGGCTGTGACCGAACTGCCCCAGGTACCCCAAACTGCCCCCTGCTGGCCAGGTCGGGAACCTGGATTTGGCCAGTGAGTAGGGAATACCTGGAGCGGAGCTTCAGCCTGGAATGGAGGAGGCTGGGAAGAGGGGGAGTAGGAGGAGTCACTGCACCATGGACCTCTGGTTTGTACTTGCCTCTTGGGCCGAAAGTTGCCAGTCAGCCCCTGTCTGTACATCTATGGGGGTGGGAAGGATTGGTCATCATGTGACCACTGTGATTGGCTGTCACAGTGGTCAGATGATCGGGAGCTTGTCCCATCGACTACTGATCATTAGTGGGGGTGGAGAGCTTTCTTTGACATCTTGGTCTCTGTGTTGGGACGGCGCAATGTGCCAACACAGAGACAGTATACACACATGTGCAGCGTATTTGATATTCGCTTTGATGTCTACTATACTGTAAGTTGCCAATTGTACTGATAAACAATGGTCTTTTACTACATACTACGTTCCTTGTTTTTGTGTGGGGGATAAAGCCCACCCTTTTGCTGCTGCACATATGTTACATGGGTGGCAACAAGTTAAAAAAAAATAAAAATAACTTGTTAGTAGACTAACCTTCCTAAGGCTAGGTTCAAATTTGTTTAAGATAGGAAAATATGCTACATTGCGCATCCCTTTTTCAGACATGTGGCGATGCCATTCACTTCTAATGGTGCTCAGAGGCACCTTGTTAACGTCTGCATAAAAATGCTCACCAAAATGCATGGTAACAAAATACCATGCATTTTGGTGCAGCGAAATTTTAAAGAAAGGTGCTTGCACTTCTTTGGTGTGATTTTCACTTGTAAGGCAGCCCTTTAAATAAATAGTCTGCTCTAAACAGGACGCACCAAAACGAGCAAAAACATGCACGCGCTTCATCGCACCTTAGTTGGGTTGAATGGAGACTACATTAGCTGCCTAAATAAAAAGACTTTTATATACGTATCAAAATTTGGTAACTTTTTAAAGAACATTTTAAGAGTTAGCTTGTCCCTTTTATCTTCTGTCAAGTGCTTATTGGTCCATCAGCATGATGGGAAGTTACAGTAACCAATGTTGAATTTTGGTAAAAGGAGGTGTTCCCTGCCACTTGGGGCTCCAGAGAAGTTATGTGAAAGTACAAGTGGGCTCCTGAAGAGAACCACTAGAGTG
Organism: Pelophylax lessonae; assembly: GCF_965119305.1. Taxonomy (NCBI): domain Eukaryota; kingdom Metazoa; phylum Chordata; class Amphibia; order Anura; family Ranidae; genus Pelophylax; species Pelophylax lessonae. The sequence continues at coordinate 204,660,023 of NC_138779.1, read as the reverse complement.
CCACTGGCAAACAAAAATGGCTCATGTTGCCTATAAAATCAGTATTTCTTTCCAGAAACATTTGCAACCTTAATATCTACATTGCATTTCTAATAACAATTTAGGTAGTCCAAAGCTGGCCATAAGCAGGAAGATCTGATTTAGCAGGTGTCTACAAACTTTCTAAACAAAGGGCCACTTTACTGTCCTTCAGACTGTAGAGGGGCCAGATTCTAGCCACCTTAAGAAGAAAATGCCTCAGCATCAGTGGGGTTAGACAGTGTCTCATGTGTCTCATGCTTGGTTGTCAGTAGGAGTAAAACAATTACATGGCACCTGTGGTCAGTAGGAGGAGGAATAGTGCACCATATTGGTGTCAGTGGAAGCAATAGTCCCTCATCACTGGTGTCAGTGGAAGGAATAAGTGTCAGTAGAAAGAATAGTGCCCTATCAATGGAGCCAGTAGGAAGAGTAGTGCCCCATCAATAGAGTCATTGAGAAGAGTAGTGCCCCATCATTGGAGTCATTGGGAGAATTAGTGCCCCATCAATGGAGCCAGTGGGAAGAGTAATGCCCCATCATTGGAGTCAGTGGGAGGAGTAGTGCACCATCAATGGAGTCAATGAGAAGAGTAGTGTCCCATCAATGGAGACAGTGGAACGAGTAGTCCCCCATCAATGGAGTCAGTGGAAAGAGTAGTTCCCAATAATTGGAGTCAGTTGGAAGAGTGGAGCCCCATCATTGGAGTCAGTGAGAGGAATAGTGCCCCATCATTGGAGTCAGTGGGAGGAGTAGTGTCCCATTAATGGAGCAAGTGGGGAGAGTAGTGCCCCATCAAGAGAGGAATTTGGAAGAGTAGAGCCCCATCATTGAGATCAGTGGGAGTAGTGTGCCATCAATGGAGTCAGTCAAAAAAGTAGTGCCCCATCATTGGAGTCAGTGGAAGGAGTAGTGCCCCATCAATGGAGTCAGTGGCAGGAGTAGTGCCCCATCATTGGAGTTAGTGGCAGAAGTAGTGTCCCATTAATGGAGTCAGTGGGAGGAGTAGTGCCCCATCAATGGAGACAGTGGGAGGAGTAGTGCCCCATCAATGGAGTCAGTGGGAGGAGTAGTGCCCCATCAATGGAGACAGTGGGAGGAGTAGTGCCCCATCAATGGAGTCAGTGAGAATAGTAGTGACCCATTATTGGAGTCAGTGGGAGGAACAGTGCCCCAAGGGCTGGAAAAAAGCAAGCAAAGTGCCGCATCAGGCCTTCGAGCCGCAGTTTGAAGACCACTGTGATAGACAATAGTAAAACTATTAAAGTCCACATCTGGCCAAAATGATATTAGAATATATACATATATATTTGTATATGTTTGGCTTCCATTCTCCAGACTCTCACGACAACAGGCCAGGATTTCCAAAGAATATTTGCAACCCCATTCCAGGCATAACAAAGCATAAAAGCTAACAAATACTATTTACAAAAAATGATTATTATGCCACCCTCTCTATTAACACCAAATTTATCAAAAAGGACAGGTCAGCCTTTAAAAATCTGATTCGTGAACAATTAAAACTGCGCAACCTAAACGTGCGCAGCTCAGTTTGTTCACCTTGATTAATGACTGTGAACGACCCTCGTATTACACGTCTTAAGTTATCTCATCTCTAACCCATCCTCCTGCGTTTCCCCCCGCCATCATTTTCTCCTATTTGAAGAGTAAATAGTCAGACGACTACAAAAAGAAGGTCAGCGCAGATTGGCGATGACAATTCTCAGGCACCCCGGCATGCATTCTATTAATGTCTCCGTCTCTTTTGTATAACAAACATCACTTTTTCATCAAGTATGATACTTAATGCTTGCCGGGGACCCTGCGGAGATCTGTTGTCAATTAAAAAAGATTAACAAGCTCCGAATTCTGTATAGAGAAGGAAGAGCTGAAAGATTTAGGAAGCAAAAAAAAATGTGTGAGCTTAATGTACAGTCTGTTTTTTGGGGGTTTTTTTTGCATTTTTTTTTATACAGCTTAAAACTCTAAAATCAAAAGTAAAACGTGAAACAATTCCACAATCAATGGCAGTCAGTGGGCCTTTAACTCTGTTTTTTCTTTTGCACATGTTATGTTAAAATGTACATTTTATGCCTGAAGACTATAGTTAAAACCCTCCAAACAAATATATTTTCTAAAAGCAGAGACCCTGGAGAATAAATTTGTGGCAGCTGTAATTTTTTATTGCAAACCCCCGCCAAAGGATTAGGGATGCCACTCCAGGCTCCTGTCTGTCCAAATTCATTGGCTCCTAGTAGGATGCAGTCTTCGGGTGAGCCTGTCTTGGTGAATGCAATATAAAGGAAAAACACCTCAAGTGCCGCCCAACAACAAAGCCCAACAGTCTCTGTAGTAAAAGCAACCTCAGCCCAGGTTCCATCCAGTCCAGGCCACGCCTCAACATATTTTGCCCTGTCCATGGGGCTTAGTCATGGAGGTCCCCCCATGACTAAGCCCCATGGGTGGGGGTAAACACATCGGGAGTGGCCTGGGTGGAGCTTGGGCTGGGGTCACATTTATTACAGAGACTGTTGGGCTTTGTCAGTGGACGGCACTTGGGTTTTTTTTTCTTCATATTGCAATTTTTTCTATTATGTAAAATTAGCGCAACTGTTTATCAAACCTATACTTTCAACAAAAAAAAATTTAAAAAAAAGCTAAGGTCATTTTAGTACAAAGTACAAAGAAACACTATATATTGCCCATTTTTTTGTAACATATAAAAGATCAGGTTGCATCGAGTACATAGATACCAAGCATGCCAAGACTTAAAATTGCATGTGCTGTGATACGTCGACAAAATGTAATGACTAGAATTGTCCATAGGTGTCACTTGAAGAAGACCTTACAGGTATTAGGTTTAAAGTTAAAAGTGAATGGCATGACTCTCAGGCAGAGGGGCACACAGAGCTCAATGGAGCACAAGATCAGTGATGTCACCCCATATGTAGTCCATTTTTGCCTCATAAGGACCATACCTCCATACACTAGTGATGCACTGGTCGTGGACGCAATGCTCTACAAGCTTTAGTACGAAAAAGTAAAATATGCACTTTTTTTTAAATTAGCATGGATGCATTTATAATATTTTGGAATATGGCTTTAAGATTGCTGTTCCTGGCTCCAGTTTGGTGCTCCTCACAGTTGGCGTTGCTCTAGACCAGGGGTGGGGAACCTACGGTCGGGGGGCCGTATGTGGCCCTCAAAGTAATTTGGCCTGGCCCCCCGTGCAGCTGAGTCTGTGTCTCTCAGCTCATCTGTCAGAATGGAGCTGATGCTTCCTGTATAGTTTCGGCTCCGTTCTGACACTCTGAGTGAGTCACAGTCGGAGTGATATCAAATGCACTCAGCCTGTGACCAATACAGGAAACATTGCCTCTTCCTCCAGTGCGGCGCCGCTGCTAGCCAGCATTTCCCACCAGCAGCACGCACAGCTGTACCAGCCAGAGCCAGCAGTACCCACAGCAGTACCAGCCAGCTGTACCCACCAGCAGTACCAGCCAGCAGTACCCACCAACAGTACCAGCCAGCTGTACCCACCAGCAGTACCAGCCAGCTGTACCCACCAGCAGTACCCCGCCAGCAGTTCTTTTCGAAACTTACCACCACAAAGATTCGACTGCTCTCCAGACAAACCGACGCAAACCTGAAAAACCAGTTGTGAGTAGCAACATCATCGATACCAGCTAACATCACACACTTCACCAAAGAGAAGCAGTTGCAGCCATCACATTAGGGGTGAGTTAATTAAATGTTTGACCAAATATAACAGGCACATTTTTAAGTTGATAATTTTGTACGGCCCCCGAATGATTTTATAAATACCCATATGGCCCTTGGCAGAAAAAAGGTTTCCCACCCCTGCTCTAGACCACCCTTTAAATATATGCCAAATCTTGAGGCACCCCAGTAGAAAATGATAAAAAATGTAACCACCAGCAATTTAACATCAATAGTAAACCTGAGCCTGGGAAGATGCACACTACTACCTGCCTTCATGTTTGAGGTCCCTGTATCACAACGGAGTCTCCCCTTCATGTCAGAGTTCCACCATTACATTAGAGGTCCCCTCTTCAGATCAGAGTTCCTACATTACAGAATCTTCTCATCACATCAGAGATCCACCCTCCCAATTATAGTACCCCCTTGATATCAGAGTTTCTTCATTACAAAATCCTTTTAGGTCGACACTTCCAATTAGAGTCTCCATCACATCAGAATCCCCCCTGTACAAATTACACTATCATAGAGACCCCTCTTCCCAGCAGCATGGCAGAGGACAGGAAGCGATGTGGGTGCATGTCTGTCCTCTTCTGAGTGCTTAAGGAGGCCTTGCATGACTCTGGCCCTGGATCAGCGTCATAGCCATAGCATAGATGGGACACACTATGTCATGGTCCAAGAACACAATGGTTGTTATGGTGCTGGTGGCCAGCCCACCTGCATTATGGTAACCCATCATGCTGATCCAAGGCAACTATGTCCCGTATATACGGCACCCTAGTTGAAAAACACTGCTCTAGCCAACTATTTAGTTTGCCTATGACTAGAATGGACCCTGAGCAAAAGGAAACAACCAATCATTTGACTTGATATAAGCTGAATAGAGGAAAAGATTTGGGACTCTAGATGAGGTGGAAACCAGAACGCTGGGAAACATGAGCAATAAAAACATTTTATTGCTATACACCAGCAATGAACATGAGTACAACATGTGAAATATCAATTCATGTTTAAACAACACAATCAAAACACTTGCGTCAGTCTGATATATGTGCAGGTATACAAATTATATGTATATATCAAGAATATAGGGACTAATGGCACTCCGTATAGTCCACAATTGTTCCATTGTTGCCGTACTATAGATAATGTGCAGGGTACAACATGCCAATGAATGCTGAATCATCAACTTACTGCAGCAGTCATGGACCTAATATGTATCGTGTATAAAAAATACACAAAAATACAATAAACCGGTCCCCGGGGGAGGCCCATGCGATGCCCTGCGTCCACAGGACTGCACATTGCCAATGGCAGTCACCTTGTAAGTAACAATAGGGTTGGATAACAATTTCCTCCTTTTAAATTTGAATACACTGTATGCAATTTTTGTCAACCAATAGATTATTGGAACATTTATACTTTTTTACAGAGTTTTTGGTATCCGTTCCTGAAGAGTGGTTTTAAACCACGAAACGCGTAGAGCTACAAGGATGTCATCAATTTTTCAACCCTACAGGACTCCATCGCTGCTTAATCTTTTTTTAGCGTTTACTTACCTTTTGAACATTTATTGTATTTTTGTGTATTTTTTATATACACAATACATATTAGGTCCATGACTGTTGCAGTAAGTTCAGCATTCATTGGCATGTTGTACCCTGCAGATTATCTAGAGCAGCCTTTTTCAACCAGGGTGCCCAGTCACCCTGGTGTGCCTTGAGGTTTCTTCAGGGGTGTCTCAGCAAAATGCCCCAAAAATCGTATACAAGGCAGCGGGTGGATGAAACCTGCCTTTTACATTACACAAAGTCACAGGTTTTCATTGTGCACCGTTACGGCCCTCTGGTTGTTGACCTGCTAACGACCAATGACATCATCGGTTGATAAGGAGCATGTCAGTCGCCTGTGTAGCATGCTTGTTTGACCCTCTCCTGCTTCTCTCCATAAGTTTTGGGGTCATATTAGCTGAGTGATGGAGAAAAACTGAGGAAAAAGAGAAACACTGGAATACTTGTCAGTACCAACTTGCACCTCTAAAGTTGGGCATCCTACGTGTGTGTATGTTGCTGCATTATGTAAAACCTTTAGGATGGGGGTGCTTCAAGACTGTCCATAATTTTTTAAAGGGTGCCTCAAGACTGTCCATAATTTCTGGGGTGTGCCTCGACTGAAAAAGGTTTAGAAACATTGATCTAGAGTACGGCAGCAATGGAATAATTATGGACTGTGCGGCATATACGGAGTGCCGTTAGCCCCTATACTCTTGATATATACATATAAGTTGTGTACCTGCACATATATCAGATGGACCCAAGTGTTTTGATTGTGTTGTTTATACATGAATTGATATTTCACATGTTTTACTTCGTTAATTGCTGGTGTATAGCAATAAAATGTTTCTATTGCTCATGTTTCCCAGCGTTCTGGTTTCCACCTCATCTAAAGTCCCAAATAGTTTCCGCTATTCAAGCATTTAGGGACGGGGGCATATTTTTCTGTGCTCCATTTAAAGTCCAAATACCTTGTTTCTTTTTTACTTGATAAAAGCTAAAGAGCAAAAATCAATTATGAATTCTTTAGAAACTCAGACAAATACGAATTGTAGACCACTCCAAATGACTTGGATGTGTCAGATTGGACTAGGTCAGTGGTCTCATAACTTGGCCCGGGGGCCTCATGTGGCCCTTTGCTAGCATTTATCTTTGGAGCACTTTTCCTTCTACTGATACAAGACACTATTCTTCTCACTGACACCAACAATGGGGCATAATTCCTGCTACTGACATCAACAATTGAGCAATATTTCTCCCATTCATGCCAATGATGGGGCACTATTCCTCGAATGGACACCAACAATGGGGCACCACTACTCCTCCCACTGACACCAACAATAGGGCTATTTTTTTCCCCCATTACATGTTTACATGCACTAGGGGGAGGAATTGTTTGCATTATTTACTCCCACTGATGCCAGAACAATTTCTACTCCCAATGGCCACAGTCCAGCCCCCCTAAAGTCTGAAGGACTGTAAATCAGGCCTTTGTCTAGAGTCAGTTTGGAGACCCCTGGACTAGGTCATTGACTGAGTTCCCTTACATAAATGCAATGGTGAAAAGTGGTGTCACTGACTTAATCATGCTGGGTTTACAGGACTGGCTGTACAGAACCGGAAATCTTTTAGCAAACAGCTTACTTCTACTAAAGCCTCGTACACACGCGTCGAAAATTGGCAGGGAATTTTCGGCCAACGTCTGATCTGCCGATTTTCGGCTTGTTAGTATGATGCTTCCGACAACCAACTCCGACTTTTCGGCCGAAAAAAATCTGGTGTGCAGACTATAACATTTTTGTTGGCCATCAACACAACGGCCGATTTTCGTGCAGTCAGTACAGATTTCGACAGGGAAAAATCTGATGAGCAAGTCTGGGCATGCTCAGTGAAGAAAAAACACAAAGAAAGCAAACCAACACATGACATCACTTCTGAAGTAGAATTTTGTTGGCCGAGAAAATTTGTGTGCAGTCTAGGCACATTCCAACCAACAAAACACAACTTGGACAAAAGTCGGACGATCGGTCGGCCGATAATCGTTGCGTGTGTACGAGGCATTATTCCAACCAGCAATTTGCTGAACTGAACTCTAAAATTCCACCAGATATTAAAGGGGATCTTGGCAATATAACAGATCGTTTTGGTCATCATATGCAACACAATTCGATAAATGACTGAAATTTTTAAAATTTAGAAAGTATAATTTTTTTTCCATAGGAAAGTCTGCCTTATCTACCAAAGCATGACGGGAGCTTGCGCAGAGATATTTGGCTGTAAAATATGCAGTAAACAGGCAACAAGTGTGTAAAATGAAGGTAGATGAAATATTGTAATGGAGTTTTAATGTGAATTAATTGTATTTCTCCAGTATATACCGAATTTTTACTTTTACGCAACAATAAAAGGCAAGGTTCGTTACATTCCTCATTAGGGGCTGCAAACCTTCTCATAAACAATAGCAACAGTAAACATTATTACCAGCAATTAGCATTATGCAAAATAGGTGCGTGGGTTAAGACACAAAATAATGGAACTGCGCTCAATGCGAGCAGCGGATTGCCATAGAGACTGGCTGGCCGGGAGATCGTTATAAGGACAAAGTCGTTATCTCTGGCTGGGGATCTTTATTGCACATTTTAATAAATGATTTATTTGGCAACCATCTCAATCTTCTCCCTTCCTGCGGCTGTGATTTACACGTCCTGTCGGGCGGGTAGCCATGTTTGTTCCCTTATAGGGCAGTTGTTGAAGGACAGTTAAAGTGGATTTGGTTTGCCACAGCACCGAGCATCATAGATATTTCCACTTTGTTTTCATCCTTTGTTAAAAGTCAGGGCTGTTGATATCCTGCAACCTTTTTGCAGCCAATTCTGATCTACATGCACTAGAGTGATGGCTGCTTGGACTTTCTCAAGGCAGGATTCCCTTTGGTGGCAACTAGTGATGAGCTTGGGTTTGGCTGAACCTGTCCTTCCTGTGCCCAAAGCTACAGGTACATAAGAGGCAGGGATGATTGTGACAATATTGACCTTGTGACCATATTAAGTCAATGACATTGATCTAATACAGCCCTATTAGGTCAATGATGTCACAAGCATTCTTGTCCCTTTGTGGGGGATGACATGGCCATATTGCCATATTAGATCAATGATGTTACAAGCATCCTTGTTGCTTTGTAGGGGTGACATGGCCCTATGGCCATATTAGGTCAATGATGTTACAAGCATCCTTGTTGCTTTGTAGGGGTGGCATGGCCCTATGGCCATATTAGGTCAATGTTGTTACAAACATCCTTGTTGCTTTGCAGGGGTGACATGGCCCTATGGCCATATTAGGTCAATGATGTTACAAGCATCCTTGTTGCTTTGTAGGGGTGGCATGGCCCTATGGCCATATTAGGTCAATGATGTTACAAGCATCCTTGTTGCTTTGTAGGGGTGGCATGGCCCTATGGCCATAATAGGTCAACGATGTTACAAGCATTCTTGTCCCTTTGTAGGTGTGACATGGCCCATAGCCTATATTAGGTCAATGATGTTTCAAGCATCCTTGTCCCTTTGTAGGGATGGCATGGCCATGTGTCCATATGCAGTAATGATGTTACAAGTATCCTTGTCACTTTTTAGGGGTGGCATGGCCATGTGGTCATATTAGGTCAATGATGTCACAGCCATCCCTGGCCTTTTGTAGGGGTGACATGGCCATATGTGGTCAATGATGTTACAAGCATCCCTTCCCCTTTGTAGGGGTGATATGGTCATATGGCCATATTAGGTCAAAGATATTCTAATATGACCATGTGGTTTTTTTAGATCAAGGATGTCACAAGGATCCCCACCCTTAAGGTAGCTGCAGGGTGGGAAATCCCCCCTGCAACTCATTGGCCCAATACAAATAGACTTCTAGATTTGGCTGAACATGGATATGGACCAAACCTGGAGCCAGACCCAAGCGCATCCCTAGTGACAACATTGGACCATGCCTGCGTAATATCTGTTTGGCACTAGTCCCATTCACACTTGAACACGAGCGAAAAACACTCTTGACTCAGTACCAAAAAAAAGTACATGGGCTACAGTACTTTAGCATGTTTGTGGTGTGTAGGAAGGCTGTTCAAGTGAATGGCCCTATGTGCAACATAGGGAAATGCATGGAAAACACACAAAAAAAACCTGCAGGAACACGTTCTCATTACTCGTGGTGTGAATTGGGCCTAAAATAAATTAAAAAAAATACGCTTGTTGCCAATTTTATGAATAGAAAATATATTATAAAGTCAGTAGTATTGCTCTGAAAAGTTTGCAACATTAGTACCAATATTTATTTTAGGAAGACAATAAATGTATTATTATTTTAATTGTTCAGGATTTATATAGTGCCAATAATTTGGGCAGTGCTTTCCAAAATAATGGGAGTTACAATACAAATTGATTCAAGAAGGCTGGGAGGGCTCTGTTCACGAGAGCTTACAATCTATTATTATCTAATACTGAATAGTATTGGATAATGGCTGGTTTGATTTAGAGGATTTAAAGGACTAGCCCATCTACGATTGATATTTTAATTATAGGTAGAGTCTGATAAGCTGAGTCAGTCCCTGACTTCTTATATGTCTTGGATACTCCAACAGTGAGATCTCACTTCTATAATTCCCAACTCTGTTCCTGTCCACCTGGGAGTTTTGGGTGTTTCCATCCATGTGTAGAAAACCCTCAGAATGGGCACAGTATGCCTGAGGACCTGGGAACCCAGTGCAAGGATGGTGGGAACCTCTCATAATGGGCACAGGAGGTGTGAAAGACCTGAGAACTCAGTGCAGGGATGGTGGAAACCCCTCATAATGGACAGAGCAGGTGTGTAGACCCAGGAACTCAGCACAAGGATGGTGGGAACCCCTCATAATGGACAGGGCAGGTGTGTAGACCCAGGAACTCAGCACAGGGATGATGGGAACCCCTCATAATGGGCACAGCAGATGTGTAGACCCAGGGTGATGGGAACCCCTCATAAGCTGGTGTGCAAACCTGGGAAATCAGCTCAGTGATCTAACCAATAGAGTCCTCAAGAGAGGTTTAGGTTTTGGATAAACTAACCCTTTGGGAGCAAAAACCAACCTGTATTTTTGTGAATTGAGCTTTATTATGCATGTAGATCAAAAATGATTATTATAAAGAAGACAACACACAGTGAATAAAACTGACCAATGCTATAAGACTTTTGTGAATAGAAAATATCATGTTTACTTGAAGCAGATCATAAGCCTGACCCACCAGTTCAAGAGTCAAGGGTCGGAGGTCACCGATACAAGCTCTGTGATCATGTGACCTTACACTGCAGTTGGACTGTAGTTAGTTTTATCCCTATCTACACTCCGTATAAGAAATATAGTTTACACGAGATGTAATCATTCTTCCTGCAATGGTCCCTTATGTGATGAGCGGGAAAGGAAAAAAAAAAACAGATAATGTTATATTAAGTAACTATAATTTACTGTAATGTATTTAACAAAATACTCTCAGAGGCCGGGAGATTGATGAAATTTTCTATTAATCATAAACGGGAGCTAGCTGATGAATATCTGGAGACGAATTTTAGACTTTTTACCGTAATAAGTATACAATTATGTCCTAGGTTCTTTTTTTTACCTCTCCGTGAAGACTGTTGGCGGTCCCCAGTTCCTACAACATTTAGTGACACATTTATCTTGCTTACAGTCGTTAAAAACAGTCAATTTCATTTTATGATTATTGTTTATATTATTTTTTTATTTCTAAAAGTATTAAAACCTGAAAGTGTTACTTCCATACAGTGCCTTGCGAAAGTATTCGGGCCCCCTTGAACTTTGCGACCTTTTGCTATATTTCAGGCTTCAAACATAAAGATATAAAACTGTAATTTTTTGTGAAGAATCAACAACAAGTGGGACACAATCATGAAGTGGAAAGAAATTTATTGGATATTTCAAACTTTTTTAACAAATAAAAAACTGAAAAATTGGGCATGCAAAATTATTCAGCCCCCTTAAGTTAATACTTTGTAGCGCCACCTTTTGCTGCGATTACAGCTGTATGTCGCTTGGGGTATGTCTCTATCAGTTTTGCACATCAAGAGACTGAACTTTTTGCCCATTCCTCCTTGCAAAACAGCTCGAGCTCAGTGAGGTTGGATGGAGAGCATTTGTGAACAGCAGTTTTCAGTTCTTTCCACAGATTCTCGATTGGATTCAGGTCTGGACTTTGACTTGGCCATTCTAACACCTGGATATGTTTATTTGTGAACCATTCCATTGTAGATTTTGCTTTATGTTTTGGATCATTGTCTTGTTGGAATCCCAGTCTCAGGTCTTTTGCAGACTCCATCAGGTTTTCTTCCAGAATGGTCCTGTATTTGGCTCCATCCATCTTCCCATCAATTTTAACCATCTTCCCTGTCCCTGCTGAAGAAAAGCAGGCCCAAACCATGATGCTGACACCACCATGTTTGACAGTGGGGGTGGTGTGTTCAGGGTGATGAGCTGTGTTGCTTTTACACCAAACATAACGTTTTGCATTGTTGCCAAAAAGTTTGATTTTGGTTTCATCTGACCAGAGCACCTTCTTCCACATGTTTGGTGTGTCTCCCAGGTGGCTTGTGGCAAACTTTAAACGACACTTTTTATGGATATCTTTAAGAAATGGCTTTCTTCTTGCCACTCTTCCATAAAGGGCAGATTTGTGCAGTATACGACTGATTGATGTCCTATGGACAGAGTCTCCCACCTCAGCTGTAGATCTCTGCAGTTCATCCAGAGTGATCATGGGCCTCTTGGCTGCATCTCTGATCAGTCTTCTCCTTGTATGAGCTGAAAGTTTAGAGGGACGGCCAGGTCTTCGTAGATTAGCAGTGGTCTGATACTCCTTCCATTTCAATATTATCGCTTGCACAGTGCTCCTTGGGATGTTTAAAGCTTGGGAAATCTTTTTGTATCCAAATCCGGCTTTAAACTTCTCCACAACAGTATCTCGGACCTGCCTGGTGTGTTCCTTGTTCTTCATGATGCTCTCTGCGCTTTAAACGGACCTCTGAGACTATCACAGTGCAGGTGCATTTATACGGAGACTTGATTACACACAGGTGGATTCTATTTATCATTATTAGTCATTTAGGTCAACATCGGATCATTCAGAGATCCTCACTGAACTTCTGGAGAGAGTTTGCTGCACTGAAAGTGAAGGGGCTGAATAATTTTGCACGCCCAATTTTTCAGTTTTTTATTTGTTAAAAAAGTTTAAAATATCCAATAAATTTCGTTCCACTTCATGATTGTGTCCCACTTGTTGTTGATTCTTCACAAAAAATTACAGTTTTATATCTTTATGTTTGAAGCCTGAAATGTGGCAAAAGCTCGCAAAGTTCAAGGGGGCCAAATACTTTCGCAAGGCACTGTGTATATATATATATATATATATATTTGGCTATACAATATTTATAGGAACTGTTTTATCTTCCAAAGCCTTTTTAAGCTCTGTCTCATGGTCCTAGCACCTCTATCAGACAGCAAGGTAGTGAGCTACGATAGTGGCCCCATGTTTCACTCTTCTATGAAAAAGAACTTAAGTGTTTGAATGGTCAGTACAACAGACCAAAAAGAGCGATGACTGTGAAGGAAAGAGGAATAGATGGATGCGACAGTCCCCCAAAACAAAGGAAAGTTGGGACCTATGGTAGCAGCCCCATACATCACCATTCCATGTACATGCTCCTCTGTCATTGTATGGCTAGAACTTGAGTGTTTAAGAGGTCAGTACGTCCGATTAAAACAGAGAAACTTGAGGATTTGAGAAGTCAGTACTTCAAACCCCAAACCCAAAAAAGGGACAATCATGTAAGAAAGAAGGACAGGTAGATTGGACAGTCCATCCAAATGAGGGACAGTTGGACCTTATGGCTGTGACCTCTTCAATGCGCATGCTCCTCTGTAACCATGTGGCAAGAACTTAAGTGTTTGCAAAGTTAGTACACCAGACCAAGACAGGGAACAACCCAATAGGAAAGAGGGGCTGATGCCTCCAAATGGGACAGTTTGTCCAAATGGGAGGACAGCTGGAATATATGATAGTAGCCCCATATTTTACTCTTCTATGTACATGATCCTCTGTCATCATTTGGCAAGAATATATGTATTTAAGAGGTCTGTACATCAGACCAAAACAGGAGACGACTGTATAAGAACATCCAACTATATTGGAACTCTATTAAATTCCATTAAAGCAATATAGCACGTGTTAAAATACACTCTGCTTAGAGGTTTACCTCTTGTAGAGATTCCAACATAATTCAGACGTAGGCTCAGAAACTGTATAGGAAAAAAGGGACAGATGGATAGGGCAGTCCCCCCAAATCAGGGCGCTATGGTAGCAACCCCATACTTCAGACTTCTATGTGCATGTCCCTTAATCGCCATAAGGCCAGAACTTGAGAATTTACGCTTGGCCAGTCGTTGTGACAATTTGCTTGAGGATGCCCACATATCTCTGACCTGTTATTCTAGGGGAGATATCGGCCCATCTACAACGACCCTTTCAACTTTAGGCTTTTGATTCATCTCTGTTCTTGCCCTCCCGCTTCTCTTCTTCTTACTTGTCTCTCTCCTTTCTCCATTACCCTTTTGGCCTCTGTCCTCAATTGCCTGTCTCTCCAACTTCCACTCTATACCTCTCCCCTTTCTTTTAGTAAGAAAAATCTATGTTCCCTTCAGCAAAGTTAACAGCATCTTAGACCTTTCTCACAGGGAAAAAAAAAGTTCTATTTGTTCATAAAGATGAAAGGTTTTATGAGACAGCAGAAAATGTCACCGAGGATTCTGCAAGGGAGAAAAATGAACCTTTCGCACTTGCCTTCCCATGAGGAACACATCAGAGGAATAATATCCCCACGCTGTGCAACTTCGAATGAGGTTGCCTCGCGGAAGCGGGGACAGGCTCCCCGGTGGCGCAGCGGGACGTAACCAAGGGGTGGGCGATGCAGGGAGATGTCGTCATGGGAGACGAGAGTAGCGTGCACGTAACGGGTTGAGGGAGCACGGAGGGTGATTGATGCATGTGTTCTGAAAGGAGATGGAGAAAGATAGCTTTCAATGGGAAGAAAAAGCGAGGTGGCTGTGCAATCCGGCAAGGAGAAAAATAAAAAGGGACCGCAGAGGTTATGGGAAGAACGGAGAGAGATAGAGAGATAAATGGCGCTGTCAGGATGAAGCAGTGGTAGATGAGGAGATAACTGTGTTCTGTAATCCCTTATGGAAGTTTCCTTTCCTTTTTTTATAACCATAGCTAAGAGTTTCCTATATAACCCAACATCGACATTCTTTACTGTGAACCTTTAATGGGTTGCCAACTGGCCCTCAGTAATATACAGCCACTCAGGATGCTAAAAACCAGAAGCTTTCCTAACCTGAACTTCTGCTACCCAAAAACACTAAGGGGAGTAATTAAAAAGAATTTCATCCATCGAAACTGCATGTTAAATTATTCTGTGCGAATGGGGCAAAACTGAATGTTCTCAGAATATATTTTCTGCAGGTTGAATGTGTAGATGGGGAAAATACTTCATAATAGCCCAAACACTCCGAACACCTGCAACCTCACTGATCCTAATGCCAACACCGTCAGCCTAGATCAATGGTTTTTAACCACTAGGCTGTGGCCAACTGTTTAGCCTTAGCCCCCCCTCTCCCGGGCCTTCAGCCAACTGCAGATCTCTTACCCTCCTCCAGTGCCTCCCAGCTCCTATAGTGTCCACCAACCACCCACAGCGGCCCACAGTGCTCCCAGGCCCCCCTAGAGCCCCCAGCTTCTATAGAGCCCCTAAACCCCCCCCATGCCTCCCAGCTCCCATAGTGTCCACCAACCATCCACAGGGGCCCACAGTGTTCCCAGGCCCCCCAAGAGCCCTCAGCTTCCATATAGCCCCACAACCTGCCCCAACCTTTCCGGCTCCCATTGTTTCCACCAACCACCAACAGTGCACCCAGGCCCCCTTCGAGCCCTCAGCCTCCATAGACCTCCCTAGTGCCTTCCATCTTACATAGTGTCCACCAACCATCTACAGTGGCCCCACAGTGCTTCCAGGCCCCCTAGAGCCTTCAGCTTCCATAGAACCCCCCAACCTCCTAGCTCCCATAGTGTCCACCAATCACCCACAGTGTCCGAAAGTGCTCCCGGGCCCCCCTGGAGCCCTCAGCCTCCATAAAGCCCCTCCCTCTAACCTCCCCCAGTGCCTTCCAGCTTATATAGTGTCCACCAACCACACACAGGGGCCCACAGTGTTTCCAGAAACCTCTAGAGCCCTCAGCTTCAATAGAGCCCCCCAAACTTACATGGTGCTTCCCATCATTTGCATTCCTTTACTTTTATTGTGTGACTATAAACTTTATTTTCTACTGTTGGGGCATGGAAGGTTTTGGAAGAATTTACTGGGCCCTGAACTGAAAAAATTGGAGAAGATAGCCCAAATACAAGCTCCCAAGGCTGTACTGGCCCTAACCAGATGAAAGCTAGTACAGCTGCCCTCAGCTGCTTTTTTCTGCCAGCAGCTCTGGCATGTTTTATGTTGCTTAGTGTTGTAGGTTCCCTCACTGATAACGCACCTAAAATTCACTGCACAGATGTGAACCCGGCCTTAGGGACCATGAAGGTTCCTAGATATACCTATATGGAGAGACACCAAGACTGATTGCTGCCGAAAGGTGCCCAAGCCTGCGTCACAGCTTTTCCCTGAATAAATATCAAGGATTAAGCGACCCTCCTGCCGGTTGCGGTGGTGGAATGATTTGTGAACTGTACAGTCATCTGAGCTTAAAATGCAATGCCATCTGGAGCTGGGTCTGGGTCCTCAGGCGCTGCAAGGCTAAGCAGTGTAGCGTCTCGGGCCCCCAGATTACAGACTGCTCTCTCCTGTCACTCGTTTTCATCCCGACCTCCGTTAATAGTCATATTCTCGTCTCAACAGCCATTCTCTCAGCTTTTCCAACATCTGCCTTGACTTCTCCCTCTGTCAAGGACGTTCGTGCTTCCCGTTGCCATGCCGCTTAGTACTTCACCAGCGATGACATTCAAGACGATGTGCTGGGCATTCTGTGGATGCTACAAAGCTCTGACATGCCGCATTATCCTACACGTACGGATAGAGTAGCTGTGTGACTTCGCCGTGGCAACGGAATTCAGAGGCGGTTGTAGCATCGCAGTCATTCATAAACCGTGAAGTCAGCCATTTTGTCTGCTTGGCCGATATTCCGCACTGTTGGGTCTGTCATCTTACTGCTGAGAGCTAATAAAACCGCTGAGGCGTGAGACACCGAAGCGCGTTTATCAAAGTTTGTAAGGGAAAGACCTTTTACTTCATTTAATGGACAGCGCATGCAAAAAAAGTGCTAATCGCAGTAACCCATAGCAACCTAGTGCATGAATGTCATGTAGAGAGGTGTCACCGCATTGGACAAAATGCTAGAGGGGATGGCCCCAGACATAGGGTTGCTAACTTCTTCAAGCCAAACCTGAACACTTTAGTGGCACACAGAATTTTTTTTAAGGGGGAATGCTGTGGACTCTGGTGAAGAGGGGAACTCTGATGTAAGGTAGTTTCTGCTCACCAAACCTCCCACTTATATCAGGGTTCCCAGCATTCCCCTTGAAATTAGGGTTCCCAAACCCCCCTTACATCAGAGTCCACAGGGCACCCCTTATATCTGAGTCCCCCTTACCATAGTGTAGTCACTTGCTTGGAGGCAGGAGAGAGAAGGGAGGGAGGGAATGTCAGACAGTGAGTGACATTTCCTCAGAGGGGAGATCTGCACAGATAATCAGGGCACGATTATCAATGCAGCCCCAACAGTGCCCAGCAGTGATGCTAGTCAGTGCCCATTAGTGATACCAGTCAGTGCTGCCTTTCAGTGCCCATCAGTGCCGCCAATCAGTATCCATCAGTGCCGCCTGTATCACCTATTAGTGCCAATCAGTGCTGCCTCATCAGTGCCCCTCAGTGCAGCCCATCAGTGCAGCCTCATCTAGGGCTGCACGATATTGGGGAAAAAAGTATATTGCGATATTTCGTTTTTAACGATATATATCGCGATATTTCTCCAGACAGTCTCCGGAGGAGGGATCAATTAGCAGAGCTCAGCTTTCTGCCAGGGGATCCACCACACTCCTAGAACTTCTCCCGCCCGAGCCTTCTGTCGGAGCCAGAGTTTAGAGGAAGCGGGCTGTCGGTAGCAGCCTTTGTCCCGCAGTGCTCCTCCGCCATGCTCCGGACGTCTCCCCCCTCTCCTGCTGCAAACACTGTTCCGCCGCCATGCAATCCGCCCCGTACTCCAGCCCTCCCTCTTAGTCAACAGCCGACCATTACTCCGCCCTGCTCCGCCCATTGTCTCTCCATTGAAAAACATTACAGCCTGATCCCGCCCCTGATGCAGCCAGGAGAGACAATGGGCGGAGCAGGGCGGAGTAATGGTCGGCTGGATACTAGAGGCAGAGCTGGGAGGGAAGTGTGGGACGGATGCAATCACTGGGAGTCCTCCTCCTCCCCCCGAGTACCGACTTCTCCCCGCTCTGCCTAATGCCTGAATATCGTGGCTTCTGCGATATGAATATCGCCCGTGCCTGCAGAACGATAGTCGATATCACATCGACTATCGTTCAGCCCTAGCCTCATCAGTGCACATCAGTAAAGGAGAAAAATTACTTATTTACAAAATTTTATAACAGAAACTAAGAAAAACTTTTTTTTTTTCAAAATGTATCAAAAAATAAAAAACCCAGTGGTGATTAAATACCCCCAAAAGAAAGCTCTATCTATCTCAAAAAAGTGATAACAATTTTGTTTGGGTGTAGTATTGCATGACTGCGCAATTGTCATTCAAAGTGCGACAGCACTGAAAGCTGAAAATTGGCCTGGGCAGTAAAGGGGTAGAAGTGCCTAGTAGGAAAGTAGTTAATATGAACACTAGGGATAGAACATTTATGTAAAGTGTACCTGTCACATGTACAGCTACTTTTTCTTGGCTGAGCCATTACCTGGTTTATGTATGATGTGTGTGCTAACAAACGTTGGAGCTGTAAAAAAACCAAAATGGCTTCTAGGAACAAAGTAAGCTACAGATCCTGAGGCACTACCAATAGGACCTAATGCTTATAATAAAAGCTCTGGTGCTGCCAGAAGTATATTTGGCCTACATGCTGCCCTAGGCATTAAGGAACAAGCCATCCATTCATGCCCCACTCTATTTTGGTCCCCTCACCACGTTATGCGATTATAGCGTCAATCCGCCAAGCCATAACTCATGTTATTTGACATATCAACTGTTATTTTCAGCCATGTGACTATTTTCATTTATAATCGACTGCCATTGTTGAAAATAATGGTCATTATAAGGGCTAAAAAAAAAAAAAAAAAAAAAGATAGCTTAGGGAATTGAGCCATGAAATGTAAAATCAGAATGCACACTGAAATCCAGAGGAACGTTTGTTTTTGCCTTGCGGCCAATTCCTCTCCAGCCTGGAGAGAGGTGATGGTTGTGTGCTAATTAGTCTACAGAGAGTCTTGTGACCCCTTCAGGCAGAACCTTCCCCCTCCGGCCCCCTCCTGCCGCTGGATTTACCCACCAGCATGTAGAGGTGGCCAGGTAGAAACAAAAAGGAATTTCGGGGAGAGAAATCTCTACTGCTTTAGGCATGGCCCTTAACGGCCCCCAACTGTCCTACATTTGGAGGAACTGTCCCTCCTTCAGATTCAAATGCTTTGTTTTTTCTTGATTAGCCCTCTTTTTGGTCTTACGTGTGAACCTCTATGAATAAAATGACCTTTTTACTACCAAAAGTGATTTACTACACTAAAAACGTACCCCATGTCTTGAAACATTTGCATTTGTTTTTCTTTTTTTAAAACTTATATAAAGGAAAAGTAATGGTGGGGGAAAAAAAAGTACTTGTGGGTTTAACCAATCATTTTTTGTGTATGAATTCTTTATGGTCCACATACCTGGAGGCATGGCAGGGGGTGCTTCCTTTGCTTTATACTAGAAAGGGTTTCCTTCCCCTCATCGAAAAAACCCTGGTGCCCAACCTGTTGTACTTTTTGGGGGGCCCTCGGGGACCCTGCAGGCGGGAATCTGTGTTTCCCTATTGCCCTGTTAAAATACATTTCTAGCAGACTCATGTAATATGCCTCCAGTCTATTACTGTCTCTTGAAGCATGTCCACACTCTCTGACCATCTCTTGTATCATGTCTGCAGTCTTGGACCATCTCTTGTATCATGTCCTCAGTCTCTGACCATCTCTTGTATCATGTCTGCAGTCTTGGACCATCTCTTGTATCATGTCTGCAGTCTTGGACCATCTCTTGTATCATGTCTGCAGTCTTGGACCATCTCTTGTATCATGTCTGCAGTCTTGGACCATCTCTTGTATCATGTCTGCTGTCTCTGACCAGCAGACTGTTCTGTCAGCAATCAACACAGGGCTCCAATGTTCCTTCTGTTTAGGAACACAGGTCCCTGTGTTGATTCCATAAGCCCAGCCCCCCCCCCACAGTTAGAAAACACCCCCTATGCTCACACTTAACCCTTTGATCACCCCTGGGTTATCCCCTTCCCTGCCAGTGTCATTATTACAGTGACAGTGCATATATTTAGCACTGATTACCAGAGATGTATAGTAACTAAGTAGAACTACTTCACTACTGTACTTAAGTACTGTAAGGCGGTATCTGTACTTTCCTAGAGTCGAATTTTTTTCTCCTACTTCCACTTTTACTTCACTACATTTTTTCAATGATTTCAATACTTCTACTCCGATATTTTTTTTTTGTGCTGCATAGTTACTCGTTACAATTATAAAAATTACCACTGCCAGAACAGTAGATGGCAGGTTTCATGAAGCTCAAAGCATGTGTATTATCAGCGCATACGAAAATAAATTCTACTGTATGTATAAATAAAAGCTGCATTTGAAATGATAAAAAACAATATGATGTTCAAACTTTTGACTTCTTTCTTTAATAACTACATAACACAGTACTTGTACTTTTACTTTCAGTACTTGAGTAGCAAAATGTTTAAAAAAACTACTTGAAATACTTAAGTACAAAAAATGTTGAATACTTTAGTACTTCGACTCAAGTCACTTTTTGATTGAGCACTTCTACTTCTACTCAAGTCACTTTTTGATCGAGCACTTGTACTTTTACTCAAGTATGGGTTTCGAGTACTTTATACAAATTACTGTAGCATACTTGCCAACTGTCCCTTTTTTCCTGGGACAGTCCCTGCAAATAGGAGCCTGTCCCAGGAAATTTATATTGTCCCTGGAAGCACCTGTTAATCGAGCTGCCCGTAAATGTTACACAGTAGTGCAGCTAAATGGGAGAATTATTCCAACTCTGCTACTGTGGCCTTAAGTTTGAAATTCCCTTTTTAATTTCCTGTAATTCTCTCTATATTGAGTAGACTCTATAATCTGATAAATAGGCGAGATTATTTATGCAGAGTGGGTGGAGCTTCAGGGAAGTGGGTGTGGTAAGTAATTGATAGCTGTGCTGCAAAGTGTCCCTGGAAAAAAATTTTAAATGTTGGTAACTATGCTGTAGTAATGTCAGTGGTCCCCACAAAAGTGTCAAAAATGTCAGTTAGGGGTCCGATCTGTCCACCGCAATGTCGCAGTCCCGCTAAAAATTGCAGTTCGTCACCATCCCCTAGTTTGTAGACGCGATAACTTTTGCGCTTATCAATCAAAATACTCTTATTTTTTTTACCAAAAATATTGGATTTTTACATTTTTTTGGGGAATGTTATATAGCAGAAAGTGAAAAATAATGTTTTTTTTTTTTTTCAGAATTGTCGCTTTATTTTGTTTATAGCGCAAAAAAATAAAAATCGCAGAGGTGATCAAATACCACCAAAAGAAAGCTCTATTTGTGGGGAAAAAAGGACATCAATTTTATTTGGGTACAGCGTCGCACGACCGCTCAATTGTCCGTTATAATAACGCAGTGCTGCATCGCAAAAAATGGCCTGGTCATTATGGGGGAAAATCTTCCGGTCCAGAACTGGTTAAAGAA
This sequence comes from Pelophylax lessonae, assembly GCF_965119305.1. Taxonomy (NCBI): domain Eukaryota; kingdom Metazoa; phylum Chordata; class Amphibia; order Anura; family Ranidae; genus Pelophylax; species Pelophylax lessonae. The sequence continues at coordinate 204,638,636 of NC_138779.1, read as the reverse complement.
GCTTCCCATCCCAATCCTGCCATGACGGGAAATAAAAGGACATTTCTTTGATAGAGATGCAGATAGTAACAAAATCCCGACAGAAGTTGGGCTTTAAATCATTAGACAGGAAGGGCCTTCGTGATAAAGGAACATTAAAATATTGATGTCGCACATGGCAACCGAGATTAAAAATAAAAGACGGAGCCTCGTATTATCTGCGACCTGTCCTCCGTCTCACGCATGGTGACTAAGTCCCCCCCCCCCCCCCCCGTCCAAGCGGGTTACACTCCAAATAGCGGCTGCGGAGGTTGTCAACACAATTACCCGCGCTCAGGCAGGCCTTGTCAAGGGTTGTTTGATAATAGGTTTAGGAGCGGAATCTAAAACACATATTATCACCATGAACTGTAGTTATGGTTCACCTCTAAACACAGCTTACAAAGCGTCTGGGCGTCCATCTTGCTCTATGCTATTTTTAAATGGCTGCAGAAGCTGTCACTCGGGGCTGGTGTGAACATTTTTTAAATTGGTCTGATTATCATTTTTCTTTTTTTACATGTGGTCCTTTGGAAACCACAGCATGAGGACTTTCAGCATTTGATAAATGTTATAGAATTTCACAAACGTTACTTGATAAAAAAAGAAAGAAAGGAATAAACAAACATAGCAGGAATTTGAACACAGTAATAAAGTTTTAGGCCTCATGCACACTGGATGTTTTTAGCACTGCTGGCATTTTATTATTTTTTTTCTGTCTCTAAAAGCCCCTGCGTGTTAGCCTATGGGGTTGATTTACTAAAGGCAAACAGACTGTGCACTTTGCAAAGTGCAGCTGCATTCTGCAAGTGCAGTTGCTCCAGAGCTTAGTAAATGAGGTAAAGCTTCACTTTGCAAAGAATACCCAATAACATGCAAGGAAAATGAAAAAAAAAAAAAAAAACAGCATTTTTGCTTGCACATGATTGGATGATGGAAGTCAACAGAGCTTCTGCTCATTTGGAGCAACTGTACTTTGCAAAGTGCACAGTCTATTTGCTTTTAGTACAATGACCCTTATGTGTCCATGCACACATTGGCGTTTAAAAGAGCTTACACATGGAACAGATATATCCAGTGCTAGGCCCATTTAAAATAATTTCCTGTGTGTCCTAGAATAGGGTGACCAGACAGTCCCCGGACTGGGGACAAAATAACGTAGACATGGCATCCCATGCTGGCTGAGAAACAGCCTGGTGGCTCGGATGCCGACGTCTCTGTATAATATGTAGTCCCATGCCCAGCTCTCTGTGTATTATGTAGCCCTGTGCCCAGTGCTCTGTGTATTATGTAGTCCTGTGCCCAGCGCTCTGTGTATTATGTAAGCCTGTACCCAGTGCTCTGTGTATTATGCAGTCCTGTGCCCAGCGCTCTGTGTATTATGCAGTCCTGTACCCAGCGCTCTGTGTATTATGCAGTCCTCTACCCAGCGCTCTGTGTATTAAGCAGTCCTGTGCCCAGCGCTCTGTGTATTATGAAGTCCTGTGCCCAGCGCTCTGTGTATTATGCAGTCCTGTACCCAGTGCTCTGTGTATTATGCAGTTCTGTACTCAGTGCTCTGTGTATTATGCAGTCCTGTGCCCAGCGCTTTCTGTATTATGCAGTCCTGTACCCAGTGCTCTGTGTATTATGCAGTCCTGTGCCCAGCGCTTTCTGTATTATGCAGTCCTGTACCCAGCGCTCTGTGTATTATGCAGTCCTGTACCCAGCACTCTGTGTATTAATCAGGCCTGTGCCCAGCGCTCTGTGTATTATGCAGTCCTGTGCCCAGCGCTCTGTGTATTATGCAGGCCTGTGCCTAGCGCTCTGTGTACTAAGCAGTCCTGTGCCCAGCGCTCTGTGCTTTATGTAGTCCTGTGCCCAGTGTTCTGTGTATTATGCAGTCCTGTACCCAGCGCTCTGTGTAATATGCAGTCCGGTACCCAGCTCTCTGTGTACTAAGCAGTCCTATGTCATTTGCCAATAAAAAAAAATGTCCCGGGATTTCATTTTAAAAGTCTGGTCACATTATCCTAGAAGCCCCAATTCCCATAACCTAGTTAACAAAATTATTATTATTATTATGCAGGATTTATATAGTGGCAACAGTTTGCGCAGCGCTTAACAAAATGAAGGCAGACATTACAGTTACAATACAATTTAGTACAAGAGGAATTAAAGGGCCCTGCATATTAGGTCCACATAATAGGTGCCAAAGGACCACACCTTGGGCACCAGGGCTATAGTGAGTAGATAAAATAGAGAGGGACGTAGGTACCTTAGCCAACTTTTCTTTTTGCTAATTTTGATGACTTTATTCCATGTCTCCTCCCACCAGCAAAAAGGGCAGCACACAAGCTCTGTCCCACATTTGACAGGATAATCACACATCTGTCTTGCAAAGCTGTGTCCCAGGCCATGTTCCAGGATCAGCTTTAGTTGATTTACTACGCATGTATAGTAACTCAAAAGGCCCTAACTGCTGGGATCGGGTCCATTATTGGGCAGACCTTGCATATTCATAGATGAGGAGGTCTAGGTGGGACAAAACCATAAAGTGGGCAAGATGAGGGGTCCCTTCATATTTAGAGGTGGTTCTTGGCAGGACCAAGCAGTAAAGGTGCAATATGGGCTCTCCCACCCAAAAATTGCAGACAATGGGTGGAGTTAACAGTAACCAGGGACATGGGACCATAATGTTGGTAAGTATGATTATTATTGTACATAGAAAGATTGGCCTGGGAGCTCCCAAGGCATGCAAAAATCTATTTTAGAAGACCAGATGGTATAAAGAGACACTTTTTGCTTAGAAAATTATGTTGTTCTTGTGACTTTTTCCTTCTGATGAGCACACTTTAAACATACACCTTTAATTTACACTAAAACCTTGGAAGAACATCATCTACGTCTCCCACCTTCCTCCATCTCAGCAAAATGTTTACATTGAAACGACAAATTATTGTCATCCCTTCATCCCTATAAAAGATAACCTTGGCTCTGTTGTTGGGCCGGGTAATTAAAGCTCCGTTCTGTACTGACCTTGTCTTTCCCTATTAGATACGACACAATCAAATATAACCTCCCCACCCGCATAACGAGCTGGGACAATGCCCACTGCGCAAGAGCCCTTTACAGATCCGAGACCTCGTCCGCCAGCCTTGCCAAGCATGTCCGAGCAGCTGCATGTAAATAGCCAGCCACCGGGGCCTGGTTAGTGGAAAATCGGTGACACATGTTTACTTGATGGGCTGTGAACAGAAGTAAGGTTGGAAGGAACTAACCGCGGAATCGAAAAGGGTTAAAACAGTATCTCCAAGTCAGGCTTCAATTAGAAGAATTATCAGGTATAAAAAAAGAATGCCATTGTGACCTCCAAAATGTCCTCCTGTATCTTCCGAAACCTTGTTACTGCAAAGCTGGCCATACACGTGGCAACATGATAGAGCCGTTGAACCTTTGGTTCCAATGTTTGCCAAAATGCAAAGCAAAGACAAAGTGGTACTTCCAATGGAGTTGAAATTTCCCTCTACATAGCTCAGTAAACATTGGGGGTCTGTTGGTATTTCCGATCTGAGATAATGATATAATGCGGGGGTGTCAAACTCAATTTCATTGTGGGTCGCATGGTTGCCCTCAAAGAGTTGGTTGTATCTGTAAGATTAGATGTCCGTAGCACCTGCCCCCCCCCCCACATCAGATATCAAGAGAACCCCCCCACCATCAGAAGTCAACAGTCCCCCAAGCTTCCTTACATCACAGTGCACCCCCCTTGTGCTTCTGCTGTGAAAAAGCCGGGGGCAGAGACGGGAAGCAGAAAGTGCAGTCTGGAGGAGGCTCAGAGGAGGGCTGGAGTCAGGTGCCAGAGTCTGCTGAATGCCTGCAAAGCAATCAAAGACCTAAAAAGATACTTCCAATGGAATTGAAATTTCTTCTACATAGCTCATGAAAAATTGGGGGTCTGTTGGTATTTCCTATTTGAGATAATGATATAAAGCAGGAGTTTAAACTCAAGTTAATTGCGGGCCGCATCAGCATTATGGTTGCCCTCAAAGGGTCGGTTGTATCTGTAAGTCTAGATGTCTATAGCACCGAGCCCCCCTTACATCCAGGGCTCTCTTTAAGGCAGGGCAAAAGGGGCAGCTGCCCCGGACCCAGTCATTGTTGTGGGGCCTAAAGCAGCTGCCCCTTGAGCCTGCACCGCCTGAGAATAGTTGATAAGTGGAGTTGAGAGGGCCCAAGAAAATGTTTGCCCAGGGTCCAATCAATATTAAAGACGGCCCTGCTTACATCAGATGTCAAGGGCCCTCCCCTCCCCACCATCAGAAGTCAACAGTCTCCCACCCTTCCCTACATCACAGTGCACCCCCCTTGTGCTGCTGTGGGGAAAGAACTTAGGGGCAGAGCTGGGAAACAGAAAAGGCAGAGTCTGCAGGAGAATCAGAAGAGGGCTGGAGTCAGCTGCCAGAATTTGATGAATGCTGAGACCAGGGGAGGTGGAAGCTACACAGTGAGGTGCAGGATCTGTCGGAGGAGTTCTGTCCTCATCTCTCCTGCCGACTGCTGAGACAAGGTAAGGGCAGAGACGGGGGGGGGGGGGGGTGCTGCAGCTGCAGAAGAAGTGCAACGGCCACATGACATGGCCTGGTGGGCCAGATTCGGGCAGCGGGCCTTGCATTTGACACGTTATAAAGAAACTCTAGGAATGGAGAGTGTTTGTCTAAAAATGATATCTCTTAAGGATGTCCCTCTCTTCCCTTTCAGGAAGTCTGGAAGTATGCCGCAGTTGGGAAACTGAAATGCAAGATCCTCTAGGGATGAATGTCCCCAGGCTCTATAAAGCTGTTAGTAAAGTGTCAGCACTGCATATTTATGAACAACGAAACAAATAAAACACAACATTGTCTTAGTAACATTAGGTGTGCACATACTTAGCAACAGACAAGCTGTGAAAAACTAGAGAGAATGAAAAGAAGTGTGGTCACACATGGTTGGTGGTGAAATAGGTGGGAAAACTGTCAGCAAATAACTGAAAATAAAAGAAAGCCAACAATTATAAAAATATATTTATTATTTTTTTTTATTTAATGTATATGATGTTTATTACAAAACATTCTTCAAGGCTGACTTGAGCTGAAAGTAGGCAATATATTTATTTAGAGGGTATGAGATTTTTAGTATAGGGTTGTCTAGTTTATGTGTTTGTATTTATATGCCCCCCCCCCCTCCCCCTACTTGGTTTTGCATTTTGGATCATTATTTGTGTTCCAATGCTTTAATCTGAGTTAATTTAATTTAATGCATTGTAAAAGTGTTGAATTTGTTTTTCTTTGTTAGGCAAATTTGTAGGCCATTTTCTGCAACAAGAACAGGCCAAGTTTGTGGAAAGGTGCTTCTGTAACCCTCAGAAGCCATTTAAAGCCTGTTAAATCCTTAAAAAGTACCAAAAAGAGCCTTAATTTTGCCTTCTCTGTATACTACAGTGCAATTATCCAAAATGTACTCAAAATCTCTAAAATTTTGCCAAAATTTTGGAGAAAGGAAAACTGCTAATTTCGCTTACCTCTACCTAAAGGGTGAACATTTCATCAGCCATGATAACTGCAAGCATGCTTGATTGTATGACATAACGGCACTTCTTGGATGATTACAGCAAGCAGAAGGCTCAGTGGGAATTATTTTCCACCTGCTGTATCTTGCTGCTTACACAGGGGCAAAGGGAAATGATAGGTCATTAGTTCCACCCTTGCCAGGGATAATGACAGATTGTCCCCCAGAGGGGAACGAGCCCTGGCCAATCAGCTCTTTTCACTTTCATGCTGAACCATCACATGGTGGATCCTTCAAGGGAGAATGTCACAAAGCAAATGCCGGTGTGATTAGCCTTTAATGGAAGAAGGTATTCTCAATTCACATAACACATGTCAGCTTATGAGAATTGCTAGTAACTGGACATGTAATGCTGAAGATGCTTGGCCGCTTATCTAAGGGTTTTCCTTGGTTCTAATGAGTGTTCTAATGAGTGTTGGGAATACAACCCAGCATAAATAGCCATACTTGTTTGCATTAATTTGATCACCATGGAATTTGTCAAGCCAGATGTTGATCTCCCAAGAGCGTGATGGGAAGGGTGAAATATTTACACCAGGGGTGTAAAACTCCATTTCATCGTGGGCTGCATCAACTTCATGGTTGGCCTCAAAGGGCCATTTGTATCTGTAATACTAGATGTCCAGAGCGCCCTAGATTCCCTTACATCAGATGTCAACAGCCTCCTACCATCAGAAGTCAAGAGTCCCCCCACCCTATCATACATCACATTGCACTCCCTCCTTTACCTTGTGCTATTGCCAGGAAGAAACTGGGGGTGGAGCTGGGAAGCAGAAAGTGCAGGGTCTGGAGGAGGACCAGAGAAGGGCTGGAGTCAGCTCAGAGGAGGCGGAGGTAAGGCGGTGCTGCAGCTGCACAGGATCGGTAAGAGGCGTTCTATCCTCCTCTCTGCTGCTGACTGCTAAGACGAGGTTGGGGCAGAGATGAGGGGGGTGTTGCAGCTGCAGAAGAGGTGACATGAAATGGCCTAGGGGGATGGATACGGCCCACAGGCCTTGTGTTTGACATGTGGTTTACACTAACGCTGTAGATGTGATTGGTCCTTTGCAATACAAGATGCCCATGTTTCTTTGTTGATGTGCTGCAGCTTTCATCAGCAATTAAACACTCCAGGGTATGTTGGATGACCATGTCCTGGCACTGTGGTTCTATTTGATGGTCCCTTCATCACCACTATATCATGTAGGGGTTTTGGAGTCAGAAGGTGGAACCACAGCTTGGGGGGGGGGGGGATACACAAATCTAATGATATTGTAATTGTCGAATGTTAAAACTTTCGATGGAGGCTGTAGCTCCCTAATGGAACAAAGACAAGGGACACAGGCCCCCAGAAATGTTAATAATGTTTGCAGGGAACTCTTTGGGATTTTTTTGTGTGATGACATTGTTGCTTTAATAGAGGTACAGTTTACCCCATTTTAAATGGAGGAACCTAGTCCTGTAGATTTGAGCAAAAGAGGACCCCTCTGATGTGTCGCTATAATTGCATTGACCAGCTACAGGGAGAAGAAGGATGGTCAATGAATGATTGCAAGTTTAGCTGCACTGAAGAATTTAGCTAGACCTGGAGGTTTGAGCAATGGGTCATGTGACTGCAGCTCTGTTGACCTTCCTGAACAAAACAGAAGGCCACACCCAAGAGGATTTTCCTAGCATGCGGTTCTTTGTGTTGATCAGCTTTAAAAAATAGAATGGCCAATGTAAGTTTAGCTAGACCTGGAGGTTTAACCACTTTACCACCGGAGGATTTTGCTGTCTTACGTCTGGGCCACTTTTTGTGATTCGGCGCTGTGCGAATTTAAACTGACAATTGCGCGGTCGTGCGACGCCGTACCCAAACGGAATTTACGTCCTTTTTTCCCACAAACAGAGCTTTCTTTTGGTGGTATTTGATCACCTGTGTGATTTTTACTTTTTGCGCTATAAACAAAAAAAGAGCGTTTATTTTGAAAAAATAACAATATTTTTAACATTTTTTTTATATAAAATTCCCCCCCCCCCAAAAAAAATGTAAAAATCAAATTTTTTTAAAATTTTTGCCCAATTTGTTTTCTGCTACCTATGTTTGGTAAAAAAAATTACAATAAGCGTATTTTGATTGGTTTGCGCAAAAGTTATTGCGTTTACTAACTAAGGGAAAGATTTCTGTCATTTTTGGTGTTTTTTTTTTTTTTAACGAGTAATGGCGGCGATCTGCGATTTTTTTTGCGGTACTGCGACATTGGGGCAGACAGATCGGACCCTTGACTGACATTTTTGACACTTTTGGGGGTACCAGTGACATTACTGCAGTAATCAGTGCTATACATATGCACTGTTACTGTAAAAATGACACTGGCAGGGAAGGGGTTAATTTTATTGGAGAGGGAGGGGTTAATGTATGCCTGGTGCTTACTAACTTGTGTGGGGGGAAGTGACTGAGTGACACAGGGACAGATCGCATGTTCAGCTATGCTGAACCCTGCAATCTGTCACTGTTTGTCACTTAGGAGATCCGCCCGCTCTGTTTACACAAGCAGGCGGATCTCCAGACTCGATTCCCCGACGATCGGGGAAGAGCAGCGGCGATCGCCGCCGCCGCTCCTCCCCTGGCCCGACTCCCGCTGTGACTGAAAACAGCGGGAGCGCGCCTCCGGCGATGCGCGAGCGCAGCCTACAGGGGGAGGAGTCCAGCAACGTAGTACTACGTTGCTGGATGATAACGAGCCACATTGCTGCAGTAGCAGCAATGTGAGCAGACCTAAAGTGGTTAAGCAACGTGTCATTTGACTGCGGTCGTGTTGACCACCCTGATGAAAATAGCAGGTCACACCCAAGAGGATCTCCCTGGCATGCAGCTCTTTGCGTTAACCAGCCTTAGAAAAAAGCAGAATGGCCAATGAATGAGTGCAAGTTTATCTGCACTGGAGATATTAGCTAGGCCTAAAGGATTGAGCGATGGGTAATGTGACTGCAGCCCTGTTGACCACCCTGAACATACCAACAGTTCACACCCAAGAGGATCTCCCTGGCATGTGGTTCTTTGTGTTGAGAGGCTTTAGAAAAAAGCAGGATGGCCAATGAATGAGGGCAAGTTTACCTTTCATTGGAGGTTTTAGCTAGACCTGCAGGTTTGAGCAATGGGTCACGTGACTACAGCCCAGTTGACCACCCTGAACAAAATCAGCAGGTCACATCCAAGAGGACCTCCCTGGCATGTGGCTCTTTGCATTGACCAGTTACAGGGACAAATAGTCAATGAATGGGTCAAGTTTAGCTGGATGTTGGTACTCAACTGAGCCCTTTCTTATAGGAATTTCGTAAAGCTGTCATCTCTAACGCCTCTATTGCAGTAGTGGCTTTCGAAAATGGAAGTCTACAGGGCAAAGCAGTTGACGTATGACTGTCCATGCATAGAGAGGAAGAATTTTATAGGCAGCGGTGGCTTTCAAGCTGCTCAGAAACCTTTATTTTATTCTTCTGATTGTAGCGTTCCTAACAAATCACCCGCAAATTAGACGGAGGCTGTAGATGTTCCGCGTGCCGGATAACCATGATCTGGGGACTTCTATTGTTTATGGAAAGTATCAGTTTTTTACTCTGTTGATGAAAGCGCAATGGTCTTTTCCATAAATATTTATAAAGGCAATTTTACAGAAGGTAACACAATAAACCATGTTGAAATGCATCGGTGTGCCATCTGAGGTCACATAACTATTGTTTATGGATAGAATTACAGCTTCTCCCCGGCACACTCATAAACACTCCTGACTTTATTTAATAACAAAGTAATAATGGATGATGTGTACAAACTAGAGTAAACCCACAGTCTCTGTTGCCCCAGGGAACCAATCAGATTCCAGCTGCAATTTTGCACAATGGGGTTTTTGAATGACAGCTAATCTGTGATTGGCAGCTAAGTGAAACACAGATTCTTGCTACTGGTCAAAATGATAGGTTCACTTTAAAGTCTAAAGGTAGGGACAGGATAGAATACGGTTAAAACTATTTAAGTTTTTTGGAGGGGGGTTTCCCTTCACTTCCCGTCTTGTGGTCACAACAGGTATGGGCCTACCTATCCAATCCAATCAAGTTGTATCCAACCTGAACTAAATAGTCATTGGTAGGTCTAAAGGAGATCATGCCAGAGGATCAACTCTGAGCCTTGCACCAGTGCCCTCTTAAGAGCATTAAAGGCCCCGGGCGCTTGGGGCACTGCCTACACAATCACCTACGAGAATAAAAATGCAAATTATCGATAAGGCAATATTTATTGGTACAGCATTGCCAGGCTAATGACAGCTTCCAAGTTGGGCGGCTGGGTCCGGTGAACACACACACAGACAGGAGTCAGACTCGATTGTCCTGTGTGTTCCTGTTCTCGTGGAGGCGGACAGGCATTCCTGTAGTTGTGGGCTCCCCTTCTATGGCCCAAGTGACCTGACAGCAGCGCAGGAAAAACAGGCGCTTGCCACCAGCTAAGTTCGGTGGCAGGATGCACACGGGAATTGGGACTAATGGTTGGCTGGGGCTGGGTTGCTGGGCAGGTGGGCCCCCCCGGGCAAGTGGGGCCCCCGGGCAACTGTCCAGCATGCCCATACAGTAAGATGGCCCTGCTTGCACAGGGAACCATGACACCCCTACAGGTGGAGCTACAGGAAACAGCGGGCACACTGGGCACACCGGGCACCCCCCCCCCCCCCGGTGAGACTTTAGAGGGCTCTATGTGTCTTAGGAATGCAGGGCATTTAGAGTGAGCAAATAAAGAAGTGGGTTATACATAGTGTGGGTAATGAGGGATGCAAGGGGAACAGAGTGTTGGGTGATGGGGGTGCAAATTAAGGATTAGTGGGGTATACAGTGTGCAGGTAAGCAGGGTTGGGGTACAGAGTGTGGGACAGTGGGGGGGGGGGTGCAGGCTGCAGGTATTGGCAGGGGCACAAAGTGAGGTGTAAGGAGGGTACAGAGAAAGTAGTGGCAGGTGCAGGTGGTACAGAGTGAGATGCAATGCGGGATGCCGAGTAAGATGTAATGCAGGGGGTGCAGGTGGTGCAAAATGGGGTAATAGGGATGATGGGGGTGCAGAGTATTGGGGTAGTGTGGATATAGGGGGTACAGATGCTCAGAGATGTGGTGGGCTCAGAGCATGTGGGTAGTGGGGAGATGCAAACAGTGCATAGTGCAGGGTAGCCAAGAAGAGTATATGGAGAGCCACTGGGGTGGGGGAGGGGGGGGGTGCTCTTTCAGGTTGTATGGGCCCCTCAATTTCTAGTGGTGGCCCTGATCATAGAGCAGCCCCTACTGCTGCCTTTTTTCTTTCTGATTGCTACAAAATTACAATGTAAAGGCTGATCACTGGAAGGGAGGGGACTGAGGAAATACTTCCTCCTGCCTGCAGCAGACTGATGACATCATCTCAGCCTAGGCAAAGTGACTGGAGCTCAAAGTTAGTTTTTTTTTACAATAAAAAGTAAAAAATAATTATGATAAAAGGGTGCTAAAAAATGATACCATCTCTGTATATTATAATAACAATTTTTTTAAGCAAACTTGTACAGTTACTGAAAGGTCCACTTTAACACCAAACACTAAGGAAACAGAAAGCTCCACTCACATTTCAGGTTTAATATGACATAAAAGTGTGAGCCATTCTGCAAGTTAATGATATTAAAACTGACCTTTCTGTAATTTTATTTTCTATAACTGCTATACTCATCCAGATTTTGCTTCCTTGCAATCGTGACAACAATGGTCTGTGCGGGGACATGTCAGGGTTCACTACATTCTAATATCAGGCACTATAATGGGGACACCTGATGTAAGGGGACACTCTGATGGTGACACCTGATGTAAGGGGACACTCTGATGGTGACAACTGATGTAAGAGGAGGATTCTGATGGGGACATCTGATATAGGGGGACACTCTGATGGGGATACCTGATGTAAGGGGACACTCTGATGGGGACACCTAATGTAAGGGGACACTCTGATTGAGACACCTGATGCAAGAGTGCACTCTGATGGGGACACCTGATGTAGAGGGGGACTCTGATGAGGACACTAGATGTAAGAGGGCACTCTGATGGGGACACCTGATGTAGAGGGGGACTCTGATGGGGACACTAGATGAAAGAGGGCACTCTGATGGGGACACCTGATGTAAGGAGACACTCTGATGGGGACACCTGATGTAAAGGGACACTCTGATGGGGACACCTGATGTAAGGGGGCACTCTGATGGGGACACCTGATGTAAGGGGGCACTCTGATGGGGACACCTGATGTAAGGGGGCACTCTGATGGGGACACCTGATGTAAGGGGGCACTCTGATGGGGACATCTGATGTAAGGGGGACTCTGATGGGGACACCATATGTATAGGGGCACTTTAATGGGGTCACTTGACGTAAGGGGGCACTCTGATGGGGACACCTGACGTAAGGGGGCACTCTGATGGGGACTCCTGATGTAAGGGGACACTATGATGGGGACACCTGATGTAGGGAGGCACTCTGATGGGAACACCTGATGTAGGGGGGCACTCTGATGGGGACACCTGATGTAGGGGGGCACTCTGATGGGGGACACCTGGCGTAAGGGGGCACTCTAATGGGGACACCTGACGTAAGAACGCACTCTGATGGGGACACATGATGTAAAAGGGCACATTGATGGGGACACTAGATGTAAGAGGGAACTCTGACTGGGACACCTGATGTAGAGGGGCACTATGATGGGGACACCTGATGTAGGGGGGCACTCTGATGGGGACACCTGATTTAGGGAGGCACTCTGATGAAAACACCTGATGTAGGGGGGGGCACTCTGATAGGGACACCTGATGTAGGGGGGCACTCTGTTGTGAACACCTGATGTAGGGGGGCACTCTGATGTGAACACCTGATGTAGGGAGGCACTCTGATGTGAACACCTGATGTAGGGAGGCACTCTGATGTGAACACCTGATGAAGGGGGGGCACTCTGATATGAACACCTGATGTGGGGGGGCACTCTGATAGGGACACCTGATGTAGGGGGGCACTCTGACTGGGACAATAAGGGCAAATCTTTCTGGTTGGGACTAACAGCAGGAAAACTTTTTTTTTTTTCAGTAAATATGTGTATGACTAGTTTCTTTGTCTGGTTATTGTCACTGTTTTTAAATTCACTTTGTGCGCACTAAATGCCTTTGCAAGCTCAGTTATTGCCATATAAAAGTAGCAGTGACATCATCTCTGGGCTGTCCATAGCCTGTGCACAGAGCAGGGCTGTGGGAGGGGCCAATCAGGCTCCACCCACTACATGCCGCCTGCAGAAAAGTACAGGAGGGGTGGAGACGAGACCAGTCAACCCAGCAGAAGGAGAGAGCAGCAGTGAGCAGTCTTTATCACAGGAAGGAAAAGTCTCACACTGGATGACTGCACAGATCTGGAAGAAATATGTAAAACACAAGAAGAATCACGTAATAATGCTCACATTAGGCAATTTTTGCTTATCCCGGAGTTCAGCTTTAAATTTCCACTCTGCTATTGACAGCTCCCGCTTTTCAAAAGCAAAAAAAAAAAACATTTTTTTTTCCTTTCATTGTTCTAATTGAAACAAAGTGCGTTCACCCTTCTCCTCCTTCTCTCGTTAACCTCCTGAAATCTGTTCGTGATCCATTCAGATTCGCAGTTTTGCGCTTTTACTTCCCTTTAAGTCACAGTCCAGCAGACTGCGAAATAATTCAATCAGCGCGATTCGTACAGTGAATTTAATTAAGCGGAGAGAGTCGGAATCATTCTGCCGATTCACAGGCGTCTCTCTCTCGTTTTTTTTTTTCCTGCATTCATCACCTGGCATAACTCACTGTAGGAGCCGAGCAGGCTGAGTCCCTTGGGACATGCAAATGATCGAGCGTCCGGCAGCCAATCGGGGCGCGAGAAGATCACGTGGCTTCATTGGCATGCACGGCGCTGCAATTATTGCTGAACAAAAACTGGAAAAGAAAAAAAAATTTAGGTCAAAAAATGGAGAGCCGATTCAAACTGCCGAAACTGCGAGAGTTATTTTTAGGGCAGAAGCGGAATTTAAATTTTAAATATTTTTTTTTTCTGATGAATATTTATTAACAAGGCGTCTGATTGAAGGGCAGCAGCCAACTGATTGGGGCTTATTGATGCAGATGTAGTACATGGCGTTGGGTGACAGCGGGATCGTGTGGCCGGAACGCGTCGCCAGTGTACTGCTGTTAGGGAAATGGAAGGCTAGCTTAACAACCCTCCTCCAGCAATTTCTGTCTACAGTATCATCTCAGCTCCAACCCCTCCCTTCTTCCTTAACCACTTCCCAAAAACCGACATACCTGTACCTGTACCTGTACATCTACCTGTACCTGTACCCTTACCTGTACCTCTACCTGTACCTGTACCCTTACCTGTACCTCTACCTGTACCTGTACCCTTACCTGTACCTCTACCTGTACCTGTACCCTTACCTGTACCTCTACCTGTACCTGTACCCTTACCTGTACCTCTACCTGTACCTGTACCCCTGCCTGTACCTCTACCTGTACCTGTACCCTTACCTGTACCCCTATCTTTACCTGTACCCCTACCTGTACCTCTACCTGTACCTGTACCCTTACCTGTACCTCTACCTGTACCTCTACCTGTACCTCTACTCCTACCTGTACCTGTACCCCTACCTGTACCTGTACTTGTACCTGTACCCTTACCTGTACCTCTACCTGTACCTCTACTCCTACCTGTACCTGTACCTGTACCTCTACCTGTACCTGTACCCCTACCTGTACCTGTACCCCTACCTGTACCTCTACCTGTACCCCTACCTGTACCTGTACCCCTACCTGTACCTCTACCTGTACCTGTACCCCTACCTGTACCTGTACCTCTACCTGTACCCCTACCTGTACCCCTACCTGTACCCCTACCTGTACCTGTACCCCTACCTGTACCTCTACCTGTACCCCTACCTGTACCTGTACCTCTACCTGTACCCCTACCTGTACCCCTACCTGTACCTCTACCTGTACCTCTACCTGTACCTTTACCTCTACCTGTACCTGTACCCCTACCTGTACCTCTACCTGTACCTCTACCTGTACCTTTACCTCTACCTGTACCTGTACCCCTACCTGTACCCCTACCTGTACCTCTACCTGTACCTCTACCTGTACCTCTACCTGTACCTTTACCTCTACCTGTACCCCTACCTGTACCTCTACCTGTACCTCTACCTGTACCTCTACCTGTACGTCGGCTTGCAGAAGTGGTCGTACCGGGATGATATGCAGCTGCAGTCACCCCACTGTTGGCAATCGAACCGTTCAAATTGCCGCGACTGTCGCTGCCACTTTGAAAAAAGTTCCTGCACTACTTTTTGCTGATTTCATTGCAATTTGCATAGACTTCTGTCGTATGAAGTCGCAAGCCGCAATGAAATCAGCAGTGCAAATCGCACTGATGAGTGCCTTTGAAATCGCGCGATTTCAAAGCCGCACCAGTATGAACTGGGACTTACACTCAACGGATCTAAGTTGCATCAAAAGTAGTACCAAAGTAGCGCAGGCACCTTTTTCAAATCAGCTGCAACTTCAAGTCGCACGGATTTGAACAGGTGCCATTGAACAGAACGGGGTGCCACTTAATATGCGACTTTGATGTCCAAAGTCGCATGACAAATCGCACACGTGTAAATGGAGCCTAAGGCTCTGTTCACACATAAACGTTTTGAATTGTTGGTGAAATCGCTGCGATTTCAAAGCGTGCTGTGAAAATGTCAAATTGCAGCGTGTTCAGGTGCCACCTAAAAAAAAAACGTGGTACGATTCTGCCCCAATTGATGCGCGTCAAAACACGTTGTAATTATGCAAACCAAGTAGCATGATGTGCGTCACCCAATTGCAGCGTGTTCAGGTGGCACCTAAAAGAACGCAGTGCGATTCTGCCCCGATTGGCACGTGACAAAATGCATGGCAATCGTGCAAACCAAATAGCGTGATGTGCGTCACCCAATTGCAGCGTGTTCAGGTGGCACCTAAAAGAACGCAGTGCGATTCTGCCCCGATTGGCACGTGACAAAATGCATGGCAATCGTGCAAACCAAATAGCGTGATGTGCGTCACCCAATTGCAGCGTGTTCAGGTGCCACCTAAAAAAAAAATGCAGTGTGATTCCGCCCCGATTGACGCGAGACAAAACGCATTGCAATCATGCAAACCAAATAGCGTGATGTGCGTCACCCAACTGCAGCGTGTTCAGGTGCCACCTAAAAGAATGCAGTGCGATTCTGCCCCGATTGGCGCGTGACAAAATGCATTACAATTGTGCAAACCAAATAACGTGATGTGCATCACCCAAAAGAAGATCCGGACCCTTGTATGGGCAACAAGCGTTGTGCGATTTGTATTGTGCAACTGCAGTTTGATTTTTCATGGCAGAATCTCACTGCATTTTTAGGTGCCATTGAAACGAATGCCACCTGAACACGCTGATGTGCGATTTTTTCATTCTAACAGCGCGTTTTGAAATCCATTCAAAACGCCTCTGTGTGAACGGAGCCTCATGCAAATGATTATTTTGGCCAATTAACCCCTTCTGGACCGGAAGATTTGCCCCCTTATTGACCATATTTTGTGATTTGGCACAGCGATACTTTAACGGACAATTGCGCGGCCGTGCGGCGCTGTACCCAAATAAAATTGATGTTCTTTTTTTCCCACAAACAGAGCTTTCTTTTGGTGGTATTTGATCACCTGTGCGATTTTTATTTTTTGCGCTATAAACCAAAAAAGAGCAACAATTCTGAAACAAAAACAATATTTTTTCACATTTTGCCATATGACAGTCCCAAAAAAAAAAAAAAAAATGTTAAAGTTAATTTTTTTCCTCCTTTTAGGCCAATTTGTTCAATTTGTTTTCTGCTACATATTTTTGATAAGAAAAATCACAATAAGCGTTTTTTGATTGGTTTGCGCAAAAGGCTTTGCGTCTACAAACTACGGGAATGATTTGTGTAATTTTTATTGTTTTTTTTAAGTGATGGCGGCGATCTGCGATTTTTAGCGGGACTGCGACATTGCAGCAGACAGATCGGACCCCTAACTGATATTTTTTGACACTTTTTGGGGGGACCAGTGACATTACTACAGTAATCAGTGCTAAGAATATGCACTGTTACTGTAATAATTAAACTGGCAGGGAAGGGGTTAACATCAGGGGTGATCAAAGGGTTAACTGTGCGCCTAGCTAGTGCTTTCTTACTGTGGTGGGGGTGCTTTTACTAGTGGAAGGCATTGATCCATGTTCCTGGTTTGCAGGAACACAGGATCAATGCCTTCCCTTCTGTCAAAGGGTTAAATGTGAACCTAGGGGGAGTGATTCTAACTGTATGAGGGCGGGGCTTGTGAAATGACCATAGAGACTTTTGATCCTATATAGAAGGATCACAGGGGCTCTATGATCATTCCAGTGCTGTAAACACAGCTGACCGTTCTTCTCTCTCAGCGGGGAGCGATTGCGGGTGTCAGGCGGCAATCTGAGCCGTCTGCCCCGTGCATCGGAGTCCCCGCAGCCGAGTGGCGGTAGGTGCGCAACCGACGTACAGTACTTCAGTAAAACTGCGGCGGGCGCTCATTAAGTAGTTAAATAAAGTGAAATAAACGCCCAAGTGCTTGAAGCACCTAAACGCGTAACGCACGTTTACAATCATCAAGATTTTTTTTTTGCTGCCAAAATGCCGCTGCCAGGAGGAAAAGGCGCCTAGGAGAAAGCGTCCGGTGTGTATGAGGCCTAAAAGAAAACCCCTGTCTACCAACTGGCGCTGCGCAATTTGACAGCGACGCGCCACCGTTTTTTAATTTTAGGCTTGCTGCCCGAATAGAACCTCCAGACAGCGGTCGCTGCGGAGGCGCGGGAAGGAAAGGCACAGGTGTCATCGCGGGCAAGACAAAGGGAAATTCACAGTGACATCATTCCCCCCCCCCCCTCCCCGGCCGCCGCGCATTCCCCGCTGTGACAGAGACTCTGCAGATAGGTGCTGCAGTGCCGCTACACCATAATTCTCACTCTGGACGGCACAGAAATGAACGGCCTCCTCTGCCCTCCCCTCCCTCCTTCCACCCTTCTCCACGCAGCCTGGAGAACGAGGGAAGGAATTAATAACAATAAAAAGGGTGAAACAAAGGAGAGGAACGGGACCATCGGACTGTGAAATGAAATCCGCCGCTCCGTGCCGCAGCAGCAGCCGCCGTCCAAAACCCTTTAGCTGCCACGAGGGGAAAGCTGCAGTGCTTACATAGGCTGCGGTGCGGTGCAGAGGTGGAGGCGGCAGGCACGGGGGGAGGCAGCAGCTGGCGGGTAAAAGGAAGGGTTAACCCCTCCGGGACCAAAGAGGGGGGGGGGGCAATGAGGGGGGAATTTGGCTGCCTTCCGATCGGGGGAGAAGCTTTAGATATAAAGCCATCCACGTTAATAGTTAATGTTCTATTTAAATGAAGATGAATCCATTCCAGGAGCATCAAACACAAGGCGTGCAATGTCTGTTTTCTTTAGAGCCACAGCCTGAGTAGAAAAGCCTGTCCCCTGCCAGCACGCCGCAGAGAAGGGCCCTTGCTCTCTGTGTGGAAGCCGTGGTCTCTCTGCAGAGGTCTGGCACGCCCCCTGCTGGTTCAGAGCTAGAGCTCTCCAATCAGAAGCTGTGACTTAGGCTAAGTTTACATGTGTGGCAGTCTCTGTCCTCCCTCTGCATAGCTCCCAACTGTCCCTGATTTCCAGGGACTGTCCCTGCAGTGCCGGGACAAGGTCGTCTAGAGCCCAGGGCAAGCATGCCAAATTATTGCAACCCTTCCCCCACGATGTATGAGCATTATGTGTCAGAAACCCCCCCCCCCCCAAAAATATAAAAAACAAAATCTGCATGCTTACCCCCCTAAGCATAAATTCCTCCTCCCAATAAAAATCTGCCTGCTGCTGAAATCCCCTTCCTAGCATGCACCCCCCCCCCCCCACACACACACACACACTCAAATCCTCTCATTCCCCTTTTTCCCTACAGCATAAATCCACCCCTCACAAAAAAATAAAATAAAAAAATAGTAAAAATCCTCTACCCCTCAAATTTACCCTCTGAACACAAATCCTCTCCCTCCCAGCACAAACTCTCCCTACTCCCCCATCCTAGCACAAATCCCCCCCCCCCAAATAAAAACAGAATCTGCATGCTTACCCCCCTAAGCATAAATTCCCCCTCCTCTCAATCTGCCTGCTGCTGAAATCCCCTTCCTAGCATGCATCTTTGCCCCCCCCCCCCCACTCAAATCCTCTCATTCCCCTTTTTCCCACAGCATAAATCCACCCCCCTGCCAAAAAAAAAAAAAAAATAGTACAAATCCTCTACCCCTCAAATTTACCCTCTGAACACAAATCCTCTCCCTCCCAGCACAAACTCTCCCTACTCCCCCATCCTAGCACAAATCCCCCCCCCCCAATAAAAAAATCTGCATGCTTACCCCCCTAAGCATAAATTCCCCCTCCTCCTAATCTGCCTGCTGCTGAAATCCCCTTCCTAGCATGCATCTTTGCCCCCCCCCCACTCAAATCCTCTCATTCCCCTTTTTCCCACAGCATAAATCCACCCCCCCCCCCCCCCGCCAAAAAAAAAAAAAAAAAAAAACAGTACAAATCCTCTACCCCTCAAATTTACCCTCTGAACACAAATCCTCTCCCTCCCAGCACAAACTCTCCCTACTCCCCCATCCTAGCGCAAATCCCCCCCCCCCAATAAAAAAAAAAACATAATCTGCATGCTTACCCCCCTAAGCATAAATTCCCCCTCCTCCCAATCTGCCTGCTGCTGAAATCTCCTTCCTAGCATGCATCTTTGCCCCCCCCCCCAACTCAAATCCTCTCATTCCCCTTTTTCCCACAGCATAAATCCACCCCCCTGCCAAAAAAAAATAATACAAAAAATCCTCTGCCCCTCAAATTGCCCCCCTAGCACAAATCCCCCCCCCCCCAATAAAAAAATTAAAATCTGCATGCTTACCCCCCTCAGCATAAATTCCCCTCCTCCCAATAAAAATCCTCCTGCTGCTGAAATCCCCTTCCTAGCATGCATATTTGCCCCCCCCCCCACTCAAATCCTCTCATTCCCCTTTTTCCCCACAGCATAAATCCACCCCCCCAAAAAAAAAAAAATAGTACAAATCCTCTACCCCTCCCCTCAAATTTCCCCCCTAGCACAAATCCCCCCTCCCCAATAAAAAAAAACTAAATCTGCATGCTTAACCCCCCCAAGCATAAATTCCCCCCCCTCCCAATAAAAATCCGCCTGCTGCTGAAATCCCCTTCCTAGCATGCATCTTTGCTGCCCCCCCCCCCCCGACTCAAATCCTCTCATTCCCCTTTTTCCCCACAGCATAAATCCAAGCCCCGCAAAAAAAAAAAATAGTACAAATACTCTACCTCTCAAATTTCCCCTCTGAACACAAATCCTCTCCCCCCACCCCAAATCCCCCCTCCCAGCACAAACTCTCCCCACTCCCCCATCCTATCACAAATCCCCCCCCCCCCCAAATTTCCCCTCCTAGCACAATTCCCCTCCCCCTACCATACTACCTTTACTAGCACAAACGCCCCAAAATTCCCCCTCCTAGCACAAATCTTCTTCCTCCATCCCAACACAAATCTGCTCAAATCACTACACCCAGCACTACCTCCTAGAATAATTGTTATCCCCTGCCACCCCCCAACTTCCTTTTTCCAACACAAATCCCCCCCCCCCACCTCCACCACCTCACATGATAACACAGTGCCCCCCCCCCCCCCGGCCCTGTGTCCCTGATTTGAAAGAAGGTCCCTCTTTCCTCCTCATTTGTCCCTCATTTTGGTCTGATCTATATAATTGTATATAAAATGCACTTTTTATCTTTCAAAAGTATTTCCCAGTGATAAACATTTCATCCAATTTCTACATTGCTGCATTTGTAAATTTCAAGTGTTAGCATAAAGGAATAGCAGTGGTAAAGCAAGCATTAGTGGGTTTAACT
>NC_138779.1:204458003-204613003 GCF_965119305.1 Pelophylax lessonae | reverse complement strand
CTTGCCTTGCCTTGCCTTGCCTTGCCTTGCCTTGCCTTGCCTTGCCTTGCCTTGCCTTGCCTTGCCTTGCCTTGCCTTGCCTTGCCTTGCCTTGCCTTGCCTTGCCTTGCCTTGCCTTGCCTTGCCTTGCCTTGCCTTGCCTTGCCTTGCCTTGCCTTGCCTTGCCTTGCCTTGCCTTGCCTTGCCTTGCCTTGCCTTGCCTTGCCTTGCCTTGCCTTGCCTTGCCTTGCCTTGCCTTGCCTTGCCTTGCCTTGCCTTGCCTTGCCTTGCCTTGCCTTGCCTTGCCTTGCCTTGCCTTGCCTTGCCTTGCCTTGCCTTGCCTTGCCTTGCCTTCCACTAGCCCGCCACTTTCATTCATTGGGTTTCAGCTCTTACAATCATGGAGACTCAACATCAAGTGCTATTGTACATTTGCATAGATCTTCCCAACAGCCAGCCCACTGCCTCCTACCCTGCCCCTTTCATTAACTGGATTCATTGGGCTCTTCCAATTGTGGAGGCTCAACAGCATGCAAATGCAACCCACTCCTCCAGACTAACACCCACCCATTAAGTCTGGATATTTGCATAGCTCCTCCCAAGGGCCAGCCCACTGCCCCATGGCCCGCTCCTTTCATTACTGGGATTAATTAGGCTCTTCCAATCTTGAAGGGTCAACATCACATGTGGGCTTTATCTAGGGTTGTCTGCATGCAAATATAGCCCACTCCTCCAGATTGAAACCCACCCATAAAATCATCTTCATATCTCCATAACTCCTCCCAAGGGCCAACCCACTGCCTCCTGGCCCGCTTCTTTCCTTACTTGGAATAATTGAGCTCTTCCAATTTTGAAGGCTCAATACCACATGTGGGCTTTATCTAGGGTTGTCTGGATGCAAATACAGCCCACTACATCAGATTGAAACCCACCCATAAAGTCACTTTCATATTTGCATAACTCCTCCCAAGATCCAGCCCACTGCCTCTAGGCCTGCTCTTTTCATTAATTGGATTGATTGGGCTCTTACAATCGTGGAGGCTCAACATCACATGTGGGCATTATTTAAGGTGGTTGGCATGCAAATATAACCCACCCCTCCAGATTGACACCGGCCCATCAAGGCATCTTGATATTTGCATAACTCCTCCCAAGAGCCAGCCCACTGCCTCCAGCCCTGCCCCTTTCATTTATTGGATTAATTGGGCTCTTCCAATCTTGAAGGCTCAACATCACATGTGGGCATTATCTGGGTCGGTCTGCATGCAAATACAGCCTGCGTAAGATTGCCCACTCCTGCAGACTGACACCCACCCATCAAGGCATCTTAAAATTTGCATAACTTCTCCCAAGAGCCAGCCCACTGCCCTCTGACCCCACCCCTTTCATTCATTAGGTTTCAGCTCTTTCAATCTTGAAGGCTCAACATCACACGTGGGCATTATCTAGGGCAGTCTGCATGCAAATACAGCCCACTTCTCCAGACTAACACCCACCCATCGAGGCATTTTGATATTTGCATAACTCCTCTTAAGAGCTAGCCCACTTCCTTTTACCCCACCCCTTTCATTCATTTAATACATTGGGCTCTTCTAATCTTGAAGGCTCAACGTCACATGTGGGCATTATCTAGGGCAGTCTGCATGCAAATACAGCCCACTCCTTTAGACTAGCGCCCACCCATTGGGCATCTGGATATTTGCAGAAATCTTCCCAAGAGCCAGCCCACTGCCTTCTACTCCAGCCTTTTATTAATTGGATTCTTTGGGCTCTTCCAATCTTGAAGGATCAACATCATATGTGGGCATTATTTAAGGTGGTCTGCAAGCCAATACATCTCCCTCCTCTAGATTGACACCCACTCATCAAGGCATCTTGATATTTGCATAACTCCTCCCAAGAGCCAGCCCGCTGCCTCCTACCCCGCCCCTTTCATTAATTTGATTCTTTGGGCTCTTCCAATCTTGAAGGCTCAACATCCCATATGGGCATTATCTAGGGTGGTCTGCTGTTTTCAGAAAGCTAGGAAAAGCTCCTCCTACCAGCCATAATCTGCCTGCATTTCATAACAGAAACACATAGACCAAGTGATGACATTACCAGGTCTAAAAAAGGTATCTCATGAAAATAGAAAGGTTGTATTATAAAAATGCCATTAACGTGTTGATGAAGGAGGGAGGGGGTAAACTGTGGAAGGCATAATATAAGCGGAATAAACTTACCTCACCAGCTCCCCGATATCCGTAAAGGATGGTGGGACCCAGAGGCGTAACTAGAACCTTCAGGGCCCCGGTGCAAGAAACCATAAAGGGCCCCCCCGAACCCCTGGCCGGGGCCCTTCCCTTCAAGCCTGGGGCTCTTCCCACTGATCCTGGGGCCCTTTGCTCTCGTTGTGGGGCCCTTTATTACGGTCCCGCAGCGGGGCCCTTTCACAAGGTCTGCAGTGGGCCCCCTTCCTGCCATCTTGGGGCCTCCCCATAGTGGTGGAATGCCAGGGCCCGGTCGCAAGTGTGACCTTTGTGATCCTGGAAGTTCACCCACTGGTGTCAGTAGTTTTTATCTTTTGGTATTTTAATTGTATTTTTTTTATCATTTTATTTTATTTTTGTACAATGTCACTGACTATGACTCTGTCCATTCAGAAAAGGAAGGAGCTGGTAAATTACATATTTACCGACCCCTTCCTGGTTCTCTATTGTGACGAATCCCCTGCAGCAGCCAGCAGGTGAGGGGAGAGAGGAAGCCAGATGCACGGGGGGGGGGGGGGGGAGCACACAGGGGCCCAGAGACAGCAGAACACAGGTGAACTGGATAGGAGGAGTGCCGGGGGCAGCATACAGAGGAACCAATCTCCTCCATTTTCCTCCTGAAGCTACAGGAGGAAAAAAGGGAGGACAGTGATTTCTTTACATACTGCCCCCGCCGTCCCTCCTATCCAGGTGTACAGGGGAGCCACACAGGTCCCCCTGAAGCATGGGGCCCGGTTGAAATTGCGACCCCTGCAACCCCTGTAGTTACGCCCCTGGCGAGACTCCTCATAATGGGTACAGCTAGTTTACCGGCTGATTAGCTTGATTTTCAACCCTTATACCTGGCTGCCTCACTCAATAACCTCATCTTCTAAATGGTACAAGCTAACAGCAGAGAGAGAAGAAGGATGAGCCTATCAGTCTGCTGCTGCTTCTTCACTGTCCAATCAGATGCTTGAAGTTGGGGAGTTGACCAGGCTATATTGTTTCATTGCATTAAAAGGTCGGGTCACTAATATGGCACTAATATTGTCTTATAGAACAACAGAGTCAAAAAGGTGCTGAGGACGTTTAGACTTGCATGTGAAGGAAAATTTCAAACAAGCTGAATAGCTCTGATAAGGCAGATCCCACCCAGCAAGGCTTCCCACGATGGGCACCCAACTGTAGCTCCAACATTAGAACATTGATGGGGAACCCTGGCACCCCAGATGTTTTGGGACTACATTTCCCATGATGCTAATGCACTCTGCAGTGTAGTTGAGCATCATGGGAAATGTAGTTCCAAAACATCTGGGGTGCCAAGGTTCGCCATCACTGCCTTAGAACAACACAAAGGAACTCCAGACCAAAACCAAATGAAAGAAATCAAATTAATTTTAAAATTTTGGTTAAAAAAAAAAAAAGTAATATAAAAACGTGTTTCGGGGAGAACATCATTCCCCCTTCCTCAGGGCTCAGCACAGAATAAAACTTGGATGAACTCAGATAGAGAAAACAATGACTTCACAGATCTATAATAGAGAATTTTTAGAGCCGGTCCACACTAGAGCGACTTGCCAGGCGACTTGTCAGCCTGACAAGTCGCGGTCGGTCGCGGTCCATTGACCGCTACAGGACTGGTTCTAATAGGAGTGACACAAGTCGCTCCGACTTAGAAAAAGGGTCCTGTACTATTTCGGGGTGACCTCGGAGCGACTTGCATAGACTTCCATTATGTGAAGTCCCTGCAAGTCGCTCTGAAGTCGTGGTGCATGGTAATGCACAAGTCGCCCCCGAAGTAGTAAGGAGTCGTGTCGCCTTAGTGTGAACCGAGTCTTAATCTCTCTACATGGAGGGACAACTTGAATGCAGTTACTGAGCAGCAATGGAGGAAGGGGAGTGGTGTTGCCCCTGAAACGCGTTGAATGTTTTTTAATCCTTTTTACTTTTGTGCCAACAATTATAAAATGTTTTGACTCTTTGATCTGGTTTTAGTCTGACGCTCCTTTCTGTATTTCTATTGGTGTGTAAATTTCAGGACTGGTGGGCAGAAAGACAGAAAGAGTTTCTCGATGTGAATTTCAGTCGTGTATCTTGCAGGGGTTTGCCTGGAGTTCAGCTTTAATCCCTTTCTATCCTTTCATCTAAAGTAACTCCCTCGGTGGGAGCACCTCGCTCATACAGTGCTCTGACAGAGAGATTCTGCAGGGAAAATGGTCAGTCATACTTCTAGTGCAGAGCAATGTCTATGGACTACACTGGACTGCTATTGTATAAAGTGTCCATAGACTATTCTGTGAGGTGTCTAACAGTGTGCTGCATCAGACTGCTAGTGCAGAGCAGCATCTAAAGATTGTGCTCTGCATCAGGAAAGTAGTGAAAGACAGATTGTAAAGATTGTGTTGTGTATCAGGCTGGCAGTGCAGAGCAGTGTGTATAGACTGTGTTGTATATTACACTGGTAGTGCAGAGCAGTGTGTATAGACTGTGATGTATATTACACTGGTAGTGCAGAATTGTGTGTATAGACTGTGTTGTATATCACACTGGCAGTGCAGAATTGTGTGTATAGACTGTGTTGTATATTACACTGGTAGTGCAGAGTGGTGTGTATAGACTGTGCTGTGGGAAGCTATGTGTATAGACTGTGATGTATATTACACTGGTAGTGCAGAGTGGTGTGTATAGACTGTGTTGTATATCACACTGGTAGTGCAGAGTGGTGTGTATAGACTGTGCTGTGGGAAGCTATGTGTATAGACTGTGATGTATATTACATTGTGTTGCATATTACAAAGGGAGTGCAGAGCAGTGTGTATAGACTGTGTTGTGTTTTACACAGTGCAGAGCGGTGTGTAAAGACTGTGTTGTACATTACACTTTTTTGTGTGTCTCTATGAAGCATGATTAGCTCTGCGGAGCTGTGCTGTATGTTAGACTGTGTTGTGTATTACATTGTCTTGTATATTATACTGTGTTGTATATTAGACTGTGTTGTGTATTACATTGTGTTGTACATTACACTATGCTGTATGTTAGACTGTGTTGTGTATTACATTGTGTTGTATATTACATTGTGTTGTACATTACACTGTGTTGTGTATTGAACTGTGCATTACATTGTGTTGTACATTACACTGTGTTGTGTATTGAACTGTGCTGTGCATTACATTGTGTTGTACATTACACTGTGTTTGTGTATTGAACTGTGCTGTGTATTACATTGTGTTGTATATTACACTGTGTTGTATATTAGACTGTGTTGTGTATTACATTGTGTTGTACATTACATTGTGTTGTATATTAGACTGTGTTGTACATTACATTGTGTTGTATATTAGACTGTGTTGTACATTACATTGTGTTGTATAATACACTGGCAGTGTGGAGAAGCTGTGCTGTGCAGTACAGCCTTCTCAGTAGACGGAGTAGTGCAGGAACAGTGGGGGTTCTGCAGGGCAGGATTAAAGGGCTCCAGCAGTAACAGATTTTCCCGCTGCCGGCTCCCGCCTCGTTAACTAAACAGTTTAAGCTCCTGATGGGACGGACGCGGAATACGGAATCAGGATTTCTGTGTGCTGAAATCTGGGTCACCTCCAGCTCCAGCGATCCCCCCCCCCCCCCCCCCATCCAATGCAGAGACATGGGGGAGCGCAGGCACACACCTCTCTAGAAGGGAAATGGATGAGAATGTAGAGGATGCAAAGAAGGTGAAGGGGGAACATAAACTATCCTGCTGTACATGGAGAAGGTCTCCGAATGTAACACACACCAATATCTGCCGGAGGAATACCTGATTCACACATATGGGATGCAGGAACCCTGCGAATCCGCTGCGGGTTCCGGCATCGCACTCAACTTGCAGGCAGTTCACACTGCCGTGTGCGAAACGCTGGGGGTGTCAATACAAAGATATTGATGTTGTCCCCCAGATCAGTTTGCATATTGCAGTGTGATCTGTCAGTTCGGACATGATTTGGATCACATACGATCTGATTCTGGTGCACACCCAAAAAAGGATCCTGTGCGAGTCGTGTCCGAATGCGATGCGAATTCAGCCATACAGATTGGCATCGCACAGACATCGCATGTGATTAGCAGAGCTGTGCACTCCGAATCACATGCAATGTCAGTCATCGCATATATCATACTTGCCAACCGTCCCTTTTTTCCTGGGACAGTCCCTGCAAATAGGAGCCTGTCCCAGGTAATTTATATTGTCCCTGGAAGCGCCTGGAAATTCCCTTTTTAATTTCCTGTAATTCTCTCTATATTGAGTAGACTCTATAATCTGATAAATAGGCGGGGTTAATTATGCAGAGTGGGCGGAGCTTCAGGGAATTGGGTGTGGTAATTGATAGCTGTGCTGCAAAGGGTCCCTGGAATTTTTTTTTAAATGTTGGCAACTATGATATAGGTGACCGGGAGCTAAAAGCTCAATCCCCCCCAATCAACAAAATAATGACAATTTAAAAAAAAAAAAAAAACCTTTCCATTTTCATTATATGTCTTACTTTAGACTGAGTGACATCAATACTGGGTCTCTGTTCTTCTTTATGCAATGCAGGCAGATGATGGCTGGTGGGAGGGGCCTGCAGGGTTCTGTATTTGCATGCAGACTGCCATAGCAACACCCACATGTGACGCTGAGCCTCCATGACTGGAAGAAATGACTGAAATGGGAGGGCCAGGGAGCAGGGTTGCCTACTATCTGTAAATTTACTGACAGTTTGTGAAAAATCAGCCAAGAAATGAGGCTGGCTGCACCTGGCTTCCTGCAGCTTCTAACGCACACTGAGCAAAGCTCACAGTGTGCAGTGGAATCAGCATACAGGGGAGGAGCCTGTAGGCTCATCTTTAAGGAAAAATCCACTGAATAAAACACAATTTTTTTTTTTTTTTATTATTTTGCTCCCTACACAATTCTTTCCAGCTCCCAGTCGTGCTCGGCGGCGCTCTCCTCCCATCCTCAGATACCTGCCCCCCCCCCCCGCGTTCTTATCTCCGTTCAGCTGGTAGAATTGCTGCAGCCGTGATACAGAAAACTTCTTGATATCCCATAATAACAGTCTTTGTTCTGCTTCGGGAGGAAGCTGTTTCTCCCCGCACACAACCCCTGACAATTCACATCCCAGCGGTGGTCCGCCGCTTTAGCACGCCACCTCCACAAGCGTTCCTGATCTGCTGAATGTCACCGGGAGAAAGTCACGCACTAAGCCTGATTCCCTTCATTAGAAATTCAGATCCGTCTTCCAGGACCCATCCTGGGAGCAACACAAACTTACCTTCCCTCCCGAAGATGGGAGACAAAGCACTGCGCAGCGTCCTGCCTCTACTAAAGACGACGTTTTATTAAAATCCATCTCCCTATCACCAGAATTAAAGGAAGGTTCATATACACTATATTACCAAAAGTATTGGGACGCCTGCCTTTACACAACATTAACTTAGATGGCCTCCCAGTCTTAGCCCGTAGGGTTCAATATTGAGTTGGCCCACCCTTTGCTTCAACTCTTCTGGGAAAGCTGTCCGCAAGGTTTAGGAGTGTGTCTATGGGAATGTTTGACCATTCTTCCAGAAGCGCATTTGTGAGGTCAGACACTGATGTTGGATGAGAAGGCCTGGCTCACAGTCTCCCCTATAATTTATTCCGAAGCTGTTTGAATCAGGTTGAAGTCAGGCCAGTCAAGTTCCTCCACCCCAAACTCGCTCATCCGCGTCTTTATGGACCTTGCTTTGTGCACTGGTGTGCAGTCATGTTGGAACAGGAAGGGGCCATCCCCAAACTGTTCTCACAAAGTTGGGGGCATGAAATTGTCCAAAATGTCTTGGTATGCTGATGCCTTAAGAGTTCCCTCCACTGGAAATAAGGAGCCAAGCCCAACCCCTGAAAAACAACCCCACACCATAATCCCCCCTCCACCAAATGATTTGGACCAGTGCACAAAGCAAAGTCCATAAAGACAAGGATGAGTGAGTTTGGGATGGAGGAACTTGACCGGAAGAGAAGCCCTGGCTCGCAGTCGCCGCTATAATTCATCCCAAAGGTGTTCTATCGGGTTGCGGTCAGGACTCTGTGCAGGCCAGTCAAATATCGATGGCCATCTTCCACCGAGGAAATGAGGGGCTCCATCTTACTCCTAATGAACACTGCAAGAAGCTCACAGTGTGCAGTAAAATCAGAGCGACCAACTGTGCAAGACAGAAGGGAAGGCTAGGATGGAGAGGAATGTACTAGATGCTGTGCAATGAAATCAGAGCGACCAACTTTACAGCCATGCAAGACTGAAAGGCAGGGCTTAGACTAGGTTGCCATCTCTGCGTGTCAGGAAAGCACGCAAAATTGCATGCTTTCCCATCATGCACAGAAACATGCAGGGGGATGCCATCAATTCAGGGCCGTAGATAATTTTTTTTCCTAAGGGGGGGGGGGGGTTCAGCCTTGAGTGCCCAGAGAACAATAATTATCACGCCTGCCACGCTGTGACAAATTGTGGTGTGTAAATATATACAGTATATACAGCGCCCCCAGCTGGCACAAATAGTAAACATAGTTTCAATGTAAGCCAGGCCTTGCCTGTCGGCCTCGTGGATGAGACAGGTGGTCTTCCCAGTGGCAGTGCGGCTCCCTCAGCTGATAGGCTACACTAGCCTAGCTGCTGTGAAACTGACTGATGCTCTGGGGGGGGGGGGGGAGTATTTGGACCCCCCTGACGCCCCCCTTATCTACGCCCCTGCATCAATTCTTAAAGCGGAGTTCCGGCCACAGACTCGTTTTTTTTTTTATAAATTCTTCCCAAAGAGTGATCCCCGCCCTTCATACATCCGCTAATCCGGTTTTAAACAGTTTCATAATAGATTGGCAATCATAAAATCTTACTTTATAAAAAGTTTTCTGAGCGCCGCCATCTTTGTCCTGGTCACCCGAAGCCGCAGTATGCAAATGTCTTCCCTGCTTCCTGGTTCAAGATGGAGGGGGCTGATGAATGCAGCGCGAAATCTCGCGCATGCCCAGTACTATGCGATCGGCATAGTAAGGGTTTCCGTAGGGACGGCTGGGCTCCGCCTATCATCGCATCATTTCCTGTTTGCAAATAACGCGATGAGAGGAGCGGCCGGCTGCCTATGTCACTGCCCATTGCCTCCTGGGAGTGATGAGTAAGAGCTCCCAGGACGCATTGCAGGACAGGAAGTGACCACGGCACGGGCCATGGCCTCAGAGGGAGGAAGTTGAAGGAAAGGTGAGTATATTTTCTTCTGAAACAAGGTAAGTAAAAAAAAAAACAAATTCGGGAATATCCAATTCTTTTTCAGGTGACATGGCACAAAATCTAATGTAGTGATTTTGCGGCCGGAACTCCGCTTTAATGGCATTTCCATGCATCTGCAGCTAGGCTGCGGTTCGGTGCTGCATGTTTTTGGAAAAGAGTCAGGGACCTTCTTTCTGCTGTTTACTGAAATAAATGTGTGACACTGTGTGCACACAGCCACGCGCCTGCGCACCCCCAGTACTGTAAACTAAGCTGTAACGCATATAATACAATGGTTTTACACACACAGGTCACTGACCTCCCTTTTCTCCTCGGCAGTTCCCTGATACACCTTGGAATTCCCCCGAGACCTTTGACCGCATTTTAAAATTCGCATTGCAATTCTTTTTCCGTAATGAATATATAGTACAGTGCTCTGCGGCCATTTGTGCTCCCTGGCAACCCCTCCCCCACACCGAATAATGTCGCTCTTATTCTGTGTACTTCAATCACTCCTTGACTGATAGATAAAGATTTTTTTCTCTGACGCCCAGCCGTTCGGCTGTCGAGGGCGCGTTCTTGGGTCTTTTAAAACCTAAGCTTTTTTCGACAAGTCATTTTGCGCAGACTGTTTGCTCTCCCAATTCCATTCTGCCTGTGTTTGCTCAGCTTATAGCGACAGCCTGGCGTGGGGGCGAAACGTCGGCAGGGGGGATTTCCCTGCAGATCTACAGTTAACGCTTTCGCAGCGCCATGAGTCAATTTTTCCGGATCTGCCGTGTGCTTGGAAACAAACCGAGCTCTTGCTTTATGTAGGAGCAGCAAATAAAAAAGAAAAGGGGGTAGGAGAGATCATCTCAGTATACAACACAATTCTCAAAAGCAGAAATCGCTCACTTAAGAGACATGAAATGCAGAGAAGTATTGTGAAGAGTGGCGGGGAAAATAGGCAGGAAATAAGAGTTTTCTAGCCTTTCAATAACAAAAACAGCACCAGGAGTGAAAATGATCCCTTACTGTTCCATTCTACTTCCGTCTACAGTCACAATATTGAAAGGAATATATATTCGGTGATAGAATTCCTCAAAGTAAACCTATTATAATGGTTACAACAAAAGCCTAGTATAGATCGGCATCCCCTTGCATGAGCAAGGGCCATGAGATATAATCAACACATTCCCTCCATCGTTCAAGAAATACCTGGCATTGATCAGCATCACCCTTGAGCCTTTATCATCTGCTGGCTGTTACTCAGCACTGAAGCTCAGTTTTCCGAAGCACACACCTGCCCTATTCAGGAATGGTCAAGTAGAATGCTGGACATTCAGTTATTCAAGTGCTGCTATGCAAGGCGAAACAAGGAGTCTATTGCTATATGTAAGCTGAAACCAGATCAGAGATAGATAGATAGATAGATAGATAGATAGATAGATAGATAGATAGATAGATAGATAGATAGATAGATAGATAGATAGATAGATAGATAGATAGATAGATAGATAGATAGATAGATAGATAGATAGATAGATAGATAGATAGATAGATAGATAGATAGATAGATAGATATTCAGTCTTCCGCTAGATGCCTCTCTATTGATGCTGTGTATGTATTCAATGAAGGTTCTCTTGGAACACATCATCCACACAGTCTGGTATGGATCGACATCACCCTTAAGCCTTTATCATCTGCTGGCTGTTACTCAACACTGAAGCTCATGTTTTCTGGAGCACACACCTGCCTTAATCTGGAATGGTTAAGTAGAATGCTGGACATTCAGTTATTCAAGTGCTGCCATACAAGGCCAAACAAGAAGTCTATTGCTCTGTGTAAGCTGCAACCAGATCAGAGATAGATAGATAGATATTCAGTCTTCTGCTAGACGCCTCTCTATTGATGCTGTGTATGTAATCAATGAACATACTTTTGGAATACATCATCCACACAGTCTGGTATAGATTGATATCACCCTTAAGGTTTTATCATCTGCTGGCTGTTACTCAACACTGAAGCTCATGTTTTCTGACGCACACACCTGCCTTAATCTGGATGGTTATTAAAGTGCTGCCATGCAAGGCCAAACAAGAAGTCTATTGCTCTGTGTAAGCTGCAACCAGATCAGAAATAGATAGATAGATAGACTGAAGCTCAGTTTTTTGCAGCACACACCTGCCCTAATCAGCAATGGTTAAGTAGATTGCTGGACATTCGGTAACTCTCTGCTTAGTAGATATAGGAAAGCCGGCAGCTCGATGCTTCCGCAATTAATGCATTTATTAATCCAGGTGTGGTACAAAATAATACAGGGATTAAGTGTTTCGGCCTGTAGCTTTAGTCATAGCTATAGTCTTTCCCTGTGTAAGCTGTAGATAGATAGATAGATAGATAGATAGATAGATAGATAGATAGATAGATAGATAGATAGATAGATAGATAGATAGATAGATAGATAGATAGATAGATAGATAGATAGATAGATAGATAGATAGATAGATAGATAGATAGATAGATAGATAGATAGATAGATAGATAGATAGATAGATAGATATTCAGTCTGTCATCTGCTAGACGCCTCTCTTTTGATGCTGTGTATGTATTCAGGGAACGCAGTTTTGGAACACATCAGCCGCGCAGTCTGGTTGAGAGACGTGCTCATTCTCCTGTGCTGTCAGAATCTCCTCATCTGCTCCCCTCCTGCACGATGCATCTCAATGACAGACGTGGCAAACCAGCGGAGAGGCTGGAATCACCAGCATGCAAGACTGGACTGTCAGTCTGATGTGCAAAGCCTTATGGGGAGAGATATTCATCACCTTCAAAGTGATTGACATCACACCCCCGATGTATGTCACTTGACACCCCACATTCACATTTACTACCCACTTATCCCCCCCCCCTATTCTCTAACCCCCCTCCCCATTTAATTTCTAAACCGTCTCCGTCTACAGAGCTTAAAAGGAAACCAGGGCTGAGCAAGAATGAAGACTGCCAATGAAAATGCTTGGTGCCTGGCCATCTGCAAATACAGTACTCTGTGTTGTTGACCCCACACAAGTATGCAGAGTACTTTATTCTGACTGCCTTGATCTGCATGCCTGGTCCAGCCTCCAGGCCAGTGGCTCTAAGTACTGAAGCCACAGACAGCCAGACAAATAATATTTTCTGGAGGTCAGCGGTGGCATTCTACTAAAACCTGACTTTCATGTAGGTGACAACAAATGCTAGCCAATAAAAAAAGCTGTAGGCTACTATTCTTGAATTTTGATAATCAGCAATGAAACTCCACTATCTTGCTCCACATTGGTAACACATAGAAGTATGCGGTAAGCAGGGCACTGCCCCTTTCCGAGTCACCTCTTGTCTCCGCCCCCTACCCATCTCTGAGCACCCTTGGTTCCACTCCCTATGTATTGAATACAGAACCAAGTATCATTTTTGGTGCTAAGTAGTTTGTATGGAATTTGCTAATTAAAAAGCAGTAAATCGGTCCGCTGCAGCCAGCAACAATAGACCCTCTCAGCAACATTAGATCTCCCCAGCAACAATAGATCCCTCTCAGCAACAAATATATCTTCAGCAACAATAGATCTGCCCGGCAACAATATAAGCCCCCTAGCAACTATAGACCCTCCAGCAACAATGGATCCCTCCCAGCAGCTATAGAGCACCATAGCAACAATCGATTCATTCAGCAACAATAGACCCCCCAGCAACAATAGATTCCCCCACATCAAAATATTCCCAGCAACAATAGATTTCCCATTACCAAGTGACAATAGATTTTCAACAACAATAGATCTGCCCAGCAACAATAGATGCCTCCAAGTAACATAGATAACCTCAGCAACTATAGACCCATATAGCAAAAGCAGATCCATTCAGCAACAATAGATGCCTCCAAGTAACATATATACCCCCAGCAACTATAGATCCCTATAGCAGCAGCAGATCCATTCAGCAACAACAGATTTCCCCAGCAGCAATAGATCCCTCCAAGCAACTATAGATCCCCACAGCAACAATAGATTCACTCAGAAACTATAGATCTCCAAAACAACAATAGACCCCCCCCCCCCCCCCACAGCAAAATACTCCTAGCATCAATATATCTTCCAGTATCCAGCAACAATAGATTTTCAGTAACAATAGAACTGCCCAGCAACAATAATTTGCCACCCAGTAACTATAGACCCACCAGAAACAATAGATCCCATCAGCAACCCCCCCTGCCAGCAACTATAGATCCCCATAGCAACATTAGATCCATTCATCAACAATAGATCTCCCCATCAACAATAGATCCCTCCCAGCAACTAAAGATCCACACAGCAATAATAGATTCACTCAGAAACAATAGATCCCCCCTCCCCAACAACAATAGATTTCCCACAGAAAATACTCCCAGCTACAATAGATCTCCCAGAATCCGACATCAATAGACTCTCTAGCAGCCAGCAACTATACCCCCCCCCTCAACAGTAGATCTGTCCCATCAACAACTGAACCCCAGAAACTGTAGATCTCCCCCACCAGCAGCAATAGACCTCCCCAGCAATAATAACACTCTCCCCCAGCAACAATAGACCCCCCAGCAGCCAGAGCAACAATAGACCTTCCAGCACATCCCAGCACCCCTTGGCTAGGGTTGCCACCTCATCCCTTTAAACCAGGACACAAGTTCTGAGGCTAATATAATGCAGATAATGCACAAAGTGAGTTTAATTTTCACCTTAATCAGCCACAGAACCTGTGTAATTATTGTGTGTCCTGGTTTAAAGGGATCCCTACCCTTGGCATAGTATACATTTAGTATTGGAGGTGCGGGAACTGTGTTGCCCTGCGTTCCCGGTGAAAGAAAGCCCTGTTAGTAAGAGTCATCACTTCCCTGCTCCTACAGCTTAGGCTGCTTCCCATCTCACAGCATCTGAAGCTGAAATACACTATGTATAGTTGATATACACCATAAGAAATATGGCATCAACAGCATCTCTTGAGTTGTGCTTGACATCACAGTGAAGCATACTCTTCTCCATATTCTGCTGGACACATGACCAAGAACCTCCCAAGAGCTTCAGTCTAGCATGCCAGTGTTAAACCTCATGGGAGGCTTTTGGCCATGTGACCAGCGAGGTAGGCATGGCCGGCCCTACCATGGGTCCCCCATTGGACCCAGGCAACACTTAGAGAGGGGCAGCAAATTGACTCCCAAGATTTATTTTCCAGCAGTTTTGTGTCTCATCAGGTTACGGGTGGCATTTTACCATCTCATACTGCCATCTGTAGTGAAAACTAATGAGTATGAGGAGGTGGAGCATCTCCCTTGGGGAACGTCCCTCACGTGATTGTGTTGTGCGCAATGACGTCAGACACCAGCACACTCCATCTCACGCAGGGCAGGCTGGATCTTCTAGGGCAGTGGCTGACAGTAGTGACAGGAGGACTGAGGACAGACAGCGGGTGTTTGGTGGACCAATCTGGTGGTGAGTTATGGAAGAAGATAACAATATATATAATATATAAAAGTTCTATATTAATATAAAATAATGGATGTGGGGGCCTTTTGTTGGGCATAATTTTTTTTTTTTTCTTGGGCCCAGGCAGCACAATGTCTTGGGCCAGTCCTGGAGGTAGGGTATACCATACTATATCTACAGCTTATGTTACATTAGTGATACATTAGTGTGTTGGTTAGTGGGAAGAATACGCCATTGGGAAAAGTTCCCCCCTTATCCTAGGTTAACACTTGTGTGGGTCTGGAAAGCTTACAAAATTGTGTGCATTCCTGACTCGCAGGAAAAACGCACTGCTCCTTAGCAGACACGCGGGGTGACGTTAATTCTTAAAGTCACCCCCCAGGGCACTGGGGGGGGGGGGGCAAACTAATGTCAATTTATTTTATTTATTAATGTAATCCAATAGGATTACAATATATCAGTGTGTTTGTGTGTTTAACTTTTTGAATTTGCTGCCGGTTCCACCCCCCTGAGACGCGACGCTCGCAGGGAACGGAAGCCGGGGCACAGAGCATCAGCCGGAAGATCCAGCTGCCATAAACTGCCGGAATACATTGCAGGATCCCAGGGACAAAGTAAGTAACCTCTTCCAGGATCCAGCGATGCTCCCTGGTGGTACCCCGAGTGTGGCTCGGGGGTTACCGCTAATGGCACTGAAATTCCACCCCGAGCCACACTCGGGATTACCGCCAGGGAGGTTAATTATCTGGGGGAGGGGCTGCTCTTTTCTCAAGAAACCCCTAGCAACTTGTGGAGGAACTCTAGGGTTCCACGGCATCCTGGTTGAGAAAGGTTTTCCTAGATGGTTGGGTCATTTCTGCACAGCTGCTCTTGTAAGTCAAGGGAAGTGGAGTGAACATCTCCCCGACACAGATAGCAAAAAAAAAAAAAAACAAGCCTGTTCTTATTCTACCTAAAATTAAAATATTATCTTTAAAGTGGTTGTAAACCCTCACATATACCCAGTGAATTGCTTTCTACATATGTTGTATCTGTTTATCTGCAGCCATCTCCTCTCTACAGCCCTTCAGAGTACAGAATTTAGACAGCATCTCTCAGCTCTGAAAAGCAGGGGGTGGGGATCTGAAGTCTCACATTGCAGATCTCAGTAAGGAGAGCTCTGAGCCCTGATTGGAGAGAAGGGACACACCCCCTCCTCATAGTACATGGGGAACATGCCCAGCAGTGGCTGTCAATCACAGGCTGGAGCTCACCTCCACCATCACCAATTATTTCTTGGAGTCAGGAAAAGCCGTCAGAAGTGACTCATGCAGATAACAGTGGAAGACGGCAGCAGAGAGAAATCCCACTCCAGTGCTTAGGATGGAGACAAGTACACTGTATATAGAACATTATGCTTGTTTGTATCTGAGATTTACAACCACTTAAAACAAGAAAAAAAAAAAAAAAGTTTTGTCAACTTCACAGGAAAGTCACACGTCATGCCCAGCGATACTGTGAATATTCCACCGTTCGGATGGTCCTCACACGATTCCAGTCCCGCCCCTTTCAAACTTGGGTACGCAGCAGAGGAACAGCGATAACAATGAAATGTTCGCAGCCAACTCAAATGCATCTTAAAATGCTTCATGACAACAGACAGCTCTGAGCAACAAAACAAGGCGGCATGAAATATTCATCAAACAGGCGAAGCTTGGGTAATGTATGTGATCATTTACATACACATCTGTGGCGGGCTGAAGGATGCGTTCTCAGAAGAGCGGAACGCACACTCTATATATTACCAAGGTCTCACAAAGATATGGGGAATATTTCTCAAAATCTGAGGCTTGCTTAAAGGGACACAGTACCCAGTTATGCACTCCTTAAAACAGTATACATGAAAGAAGTTGCCAAAGATCAATGGGGTTATCAATTAGAAACTTTAAAAAGTGATAGAAAAAGACTAAGTTGTCCATCGAGACCAGTCAATGTTTTTTTTTTTCTGTCGTATTTTTTTATTATCTATTTATTTATTTAGTATTTTTTATTTATTTGTTTTAACATTTTTGACTAAATATAGCTCTAGCTTTATCCCAAGTATTTTATTTATGGGAACTTTATATTATATAAATATAGTGTAAGTCCCCGTTCACACTGGGGCGACCTGTGAGGCGACCTGGTCGCCTCACAGGTCGCCGTAGGTCGCCTTCCATAGAGAAGCTGCGGACCCGTTCTAAAAGGAGCGACACAAGTCGCTCCGACTTAGAAAAAGGGTCCGGAGCTTCTTTGGGGCGACCCGGAGCGACCGTCATAGACTTCAATGTTATGAAGTCCGTGCCGGCCGCTCCGAGGTCGCGGCGCGCTGCTCGCACCGGGAAGTCGGATCGCCCCAGTGTGAACAGGGCCTTAATTATATATTGTATAAATACACTGTAAATTATTTATCAATATTAGGTATATAAACAAATGTAAATAAAATTCTAGGAAGGCTGTCCACAAGGTTTAGGAGTGTGTCTATGGGAATGTTTGACCATTCTTATAGAAGCGCATTTGTGAGGTCAGGCACTGATGTTGGACGTGAAGGCCTGGCTCTAAGTCTCCGCTGTAATTTATCTCAAAGGTTTTCTTTAATGTGCAGGCCAATCAACTTCCTCCACCCCAAACTCACTCATCCGTGACTCTGTAGACCTTGCTTTGTGCACTGGTACACAGTCATGTTGGAATAAGAAGGGGCCATCCCCAAACTGTTCCTACAAAGTTGGTAGCATGAAATTGTCCAAAATGTCTTAATATGCTGACGCCTTAAGAATTCCCTTTACTGAAAATAAGCCCAACCCCTGAAAGACAACCTCACACCACACCATAATCCCCCCTCCATCAAATGATTTGGACCAGTGCACAAAGCCAGGTCCATAAAGCCATGGATGAGCAAGTTTTGGGTGGAGGAACTTGACTGTCCTGACCTCAAACTCAAGACTGCGAGCCAGGCCTTCTAGTCCAACATCAGTGCCTGACCTCACAAATGCGCTTCTGGAAGAATGGTCAAACATTCCCATAGACACACTCCTAAACCTTGTGGACAGTTGAAGCTGTTATAGCTGAAAAAGGGTGGGCCAACTCAATAGTGAACCCAATGGACTAAGACTGGGATGCCATCAAAGTTCATGTGCGTGTTAAGGACGGTGTCCCGATACTTTTGACAATATAGTGTGTATTACATAAAAAGATAACTAAAAACCCCAAAACCTCTGTCTGTTTTTCTTACTACTGTCTTTGTTATTGGTGGGGAGATTCACACTCCAATAATTGCCCTGGGGACCATTGTCATCAAACGTGATGGGAAATCCAAAATTTTATATTTGTCACCAGAACAGAAGTAGAGGGCAAATATTTTAATGGACACGTTGAAAGCATTTTCTCTCACTTCCTATTATATCTTCAGGACAGGAAGTGAGAGCAACTCTCCCATAGGACATAGATGGTGGAAAAAACCTGACAATGGTTTTAAATTATTTATCTAGTTTATTTTTTACCCCCTGTATAAAAGAAAATTTCCTGTTTTCACTTCACTTCATACTCGCTGCGACCCAGCACTGTCATTAACCTTTCTCCTCAGGCCAGCACCATTTGTCCTCTTCAGGGCAGAATGACAGTCATGTCATTCTGGTTTCCTGTCTATTGTTTGCATGCCCCCTAGGGGGCGCAATATTACACAGGCAGGGGCCTGTACAGATGCAGGTGCACCCAGGGACCTGTATAGATGCAGGTGCATCCATGGGCATGTACCAATGCAGGTGCATTCAGGGGGCTGTGCAAATGCAGGTGCATTCAGGGGCCTGTGCAAATGCAGGTGCACCCAGGGGCCTACACAAATGCAGGTGCACCCAGGGGCCTGAACAGATGCAGGTGCATTAAAGGGCCTGTACAGATACAGGTCCATTCAGGGGCCTGTACAGATGCAGGTCCATTCAGGGGCCTTTACAGATGCAGGTGCATTAAGGGGCCTGTACAGATGCAGGTGCATTCAGGGGCCTGTACAGATGCAGATGCACCCAGTGGCCTGTACAGATGCAGGTGCACCCAAGGGCCTGTACAGATGCAGGTGCACTCAGGGGCCTGTACAGATGCAGGTGCACTCAGGGGCCTGTACAGATGCAGGTGCATCCAGGGGCCTGTACAGATGCAGGTGCGCCCAGGGGCCTGTACAGATGCAGGTGCACTCAGGGGCCTGTACAGATGCAGGTGCACCCAGGGGCCTGTGCAGATGCAGGTGCATTAAAGGGCCTGTGCAGATACAGGTCCATTCAGGGGCCTTTACAGATGCAGGTGCATTAAGGGGCCTGTACAGATGCAGGTGCATTCAGGGGCCTGTACAGATGCAGATGCACCCAGTGGCCTGTACAGATGCAGGTGCACTCAGGGACCTGTACAGATGCAGGTTCACTCAGGGGCCTGTACAGATGCAGGTGCACCCAGGGGAAATCAAAAGTTTTAACTGGGAAAATTGACCATTTTAGAAAAAAAATAAGGTCATTTTGAAATTTTGGCAGCAACATGTCTCAAAAAAGTCATCAGGACAAAAAAAGCTGCCAAAGTAAGTGGCACTAACTAGGAATTGCTGACAGAACATTTTGCATTAATTGGCAACAGGTCAGTAACATGACTGGGTATAAAAAGAGAAGCAGAGTGGCAGAGAAGTAAAGATGAGCAGAGGTTCACCAATCTGTGAAAAGCTGTGTCTAAAAATTGTCAAACAATTTCAGACTAATGTTCTTCAACGTAAAACTGCAAAGACTTTAAATATATCGTCATCTACAGTACATAATAGCAAAAGATTCAGAGAATCTGGAGTATGTGAAAGGGACAAGGTCGAAACGCATGATTGGATGACCGTGATCTTTAGACGTCACTGCATTAAAAACATGGGCTCAGGAATACTTCCAGGTGGTGGATGACATGGCTGGAATCCTGCTCTATTCCTTACTTTATACAACACTAAAATATAAAACATTTGGCTTTAGATTCTTCTGTGTTGACCTGTATTTCCTACCATTTGTTCCACTGTTGCGCCTTCAGAAAAGGACTTTAGTATTCAACTCTTCCAGGAGTGTTGGGTGCCTGTGTTTCACCCTCTGGCTCTCACATCACTGCTGTGTCTTGTAGTAACATAAGGCCCATAGGGCGGATCCATAACATGTGGCAACCGACACTCCTGGAAGTGTCAAAAGCCAAAGAGTCTTTCAGAGGTTGCAGCATTGGAATGGGGAAGGTTGGAAACACAGGCCACCAAAAGACGGTAAGTATAATATTCCTTTTATTAGAGTGAAAAGGTTGCTTTAAGAATATCTCAAATGTGTTCTCTTGGAACATACACCACCATAATCTATAGTCTCCCTTTAAATGTGTCTGCAGCCTGTGAACATTGTATCTATTATGATATGCTTGGCTAGATCTCAGTATTGCCCTATGCTTTTCATGACTGTTAAGACATTTAAACCAGAGCCATCATCAGCCTCTTTTGCATAATGATATTTACGTTTAAGAATTGCCCTGGGTGGAAAATGTTAGTTTTCTCTTCCATAAAGAAAGAAATTAGCATAGATTTCCACGGTAGTGATGTTACTATCTCGAGGAACACTCTTGTCTCGACTGGCATCCCTGCATTCGATCTGGGGGCTTTACTCAGCAGTCAATGTACACAATAGGAAGCTATGTTATCATTTACAAATGTAATATCTTTTCTTCATGCTTCTTGGATTAAGAATAAATATATACTGTACAATTGTGTGCAAAAGGTTTTTTAGTTCCACCTGTCACTAGAAGATTATGGTGCATAAAGAAGAAGGTGGGAACGGAAGGTGATGGTGGTGCCATTGGTTTATTCCTTTGGAGAGGTTTGGGTGTATTTTGGAATAGTGGGGCTAAATCCAGCCTCTAACAGCAGTTAAAGTGTATCTGTAGGCAATTTCTTTTTAGTTTTGGAATTGTTAAAGGTCGCCTTGTTGGGTTTTTATTGCTGGAACATGCATATCAGAGGCACTGTATTTGACTCCACCTCATAAATTGGCTGCTTACCAAATATTATTGACCTCCTATCACGGAAGGTTTCTCTCGCCTGTGGCTATAGCCCAGCCTAGGCCTCTGATTAATCAAGGGGACATAGGTTGAAGAAAACGATACCCGCCACTCTTGAGGAGACTCGGTAATAGATAACCCCAAAAGAAATAAAGCTTCCATAGCATAAAATCCTTTATAACGTTTAATGGGTATATAACAGTTGCACTTACATGAGACACTTGAAAACACACATAGAATAAAAAGCCGGCTGGCTATACACAACAGCCCATCCTTCCGGGACTTGTACAAAAGCAATGAAATCAGCACGTCGCTCCTCCCAACACGTTTCGTCACATTCTGCCGTCATCCTGGAGCCCCAGAACGGCATCTTCACCCTATGTCCCCTTGATTGAACAGAGGCCTAGGCTGGGCTATAGCCACAGACGAGAGAGACCTTCCGTGATAGGAGGTCAATAATATTTGGTAAGCAGCCAATTTATGAGGTGGAGGAATCACACATCATTCGGATGATGAAGAGTGCACTTTGTGATTATATGGACTTTGTGATGTCACTCTTTGGACTGTCTTCATTTCTTTCTATGTTTTAAGCACAACTCTATTTGGATTATGATTTATATGCTGTGTGTCTCACAGAAGAGTTGCTGCTGTTGTATGCACACAATTTTTCTTATTTTCGAATAGCGCAGTTTTGCTTTTTACTATATTTGACTCGTCAGTCGTTTTTGGTTTTAGAAAGTCAATCGAGTTGTATAGCGCATTAGCTCCAGTGAGCTAATCTATAATCCATGTGAGCACCAGGTCAAAAATGTAAAAGCCCATACTCTTTAATTATTAAAGATGGCGCCGCCATTGTACACATCTCAGCTGATACTCAGGGATTTCTCAACCCCAATACTCCCATATGACACCAATTGCTATCCGTCTGGATTACAACAGGGTGACACGTATAATACAACGTCCTTTTCCTGGACTGATCTTTGGGATCCCTGTGGGAACCTTGTGGCTGAGCGCGGCCATTCCTGCTGTGCAACGACACTACGCTGTTCTTACAGCCTTCTTTGACCTTTGTTTTTCTGCTTTTCCGTACTGGGTTGAAGGTTTTTTACATACCCCCCATCGTGACAAAGCGATATGTGACCTTGTCTGGAGCACGGCAGTCCTATTGGATGCAGGTTCATACCTGCCTGTTGTTAATAGTTGTGGCCTTATCCTTCTAGGATATGCTATGTGTCTGAGATTTGTTCCTATCTGACCGTTGAAAAAGGCGATTGTCCGAAACGCGTCTGGTCATCTTTGGAAGTCTCAGCCACCTTCAGTCCAATTGACGTAACACATGGCCACATGTTATTTTAAAGTGTTATCTATAATTTGTCATTTTTTGAACTTTCATAACTTTTTTTGTATAATATTAATAAATTTATTGCAATATACTTACTACTCAAGGTCTGGTTATTGCCATTAAAGTCCCATACCTTAGGGGAATTCCTTTTTTGTTCTATTACCCAGGGATGTTGGCAATACCCAGTCTAACCACTGGATCCGAATGCACTCTCTCTTTAATTATTAGTGTTTACAACAAAAAGGAAACAGAGAACAGCCAACATGTCTTAGGGAGGGGGGGTCACCAACACTTTCACTTTCTTTCAACAAAGGCCTAGGGGGACCCAACATTTACAATCCGTGTGAGCACCAAACCAAAAATTTATGAGTCCATTATCTTTAATTATTAGTGTTTACACCAAAGAAGGAAACAGAACAGCCAACGCGTCTCTTCCACTTCCTCTCAACAAAGGCCTAGGGCAGTGGTTCTCAACTCCAGTCCTCAGGACCCACTAACAGGCCAGGTTTGCAAGAAAACTGAAATACATCACATGTGATATAATTTGCTGCTCAGTGATTGCAGTATTCCAGTCTGCATCTCCCCAAGGTAATACTTAAAATCTGGCCTGTTAGTAGCTCCCGAGGACTGGGGTCTAGAACCACTGGCCCAGGGGGACCCAAAATTTACAATCTATCTGAGCACCAGGCCAAAAATGTAGGAGTTCATTTAATTATTAGTCTCCATTCACACTAGTCTGACTTGTCAGGCGACTTGGTCAGCCTGACAAGTCACGCACCGTCGCGTCCCATAGTGTAGTACAGGAACGGTTCTAATAGGAGCGACACAAGTCGCTCCGACTTAGAAAAAGGGTCCTGTACTAATTCGGGGCGACCTGGAGCGACTTGCATAGACATTCATTTTATGAAGTCCGTGCAAGTCGTGCCGAAGTTGCGGTGCACGCGACTTCACAGGTCGCCCCCTAAGTCAGATCGCCGTAGTGTGAACCGAGTCTTAGTGTTTACATCAGAGAAGAAAACAGCCAACCTGTCTCTTCCACTTCCTCCCGACAAAGGCCCAGGGGACCCAAAGTTTATAATCCATGTGCAATAAGTCTAATGACAGTACCAGGCAAAAAAATGCAGGAGTCCAAAATCATTAAATATTGCACCAAACAAGGAAACAAAGAACAGCCAACATTTTTCAGAAGGTACCAACACTTTCCCTTCATCAGGGCTACAGTGGGAACAAAAAAAAAACTGAAATGGAAACAAGTAGAACAATTTTGAAAGATCACAGAATATATCATAACAAAATTTATTCTGAAAGAAATTCATATAAAATTATGAGAAAATCCAAAATGTATCAATTCAACATGCATGGCTAAAGGAACAATTCAAACTGTATCAACCAAAAATGAACAAGCAAGGTTTTTATTGCTTACTGCATGACTACTGGCCATTGTCAATAGAACAAGAAACAATGGAAAATGTTACAGTTATAATCAGAACAAGAGATGAGGGGTCACCTACTAATTGGACACCTGTGCTGGTGACAACTGTGTAACATGGGAATTCCTGTCATTTTGGAGTGATTTCCTGTCATTTTCCTTGGTATCTCTGGTACAAGAAGTAAGTGAAGTGTCCCCACAGACAGTAATAAAAATCAGAGAGGGGATTTAACCCAACCCCACTCTACCCAAACAAAAAAAGGCTACAGATATATTTTAACCTCCTCTCTCTTTATATATAGACACACAAGATGACCAAAAAGTTTGTAGACAACTATCACACTCACTGAATGGGTAAAATGTATATGAACGCCACTCCAGCTGAGTTCCTGCAAAG
The DNA here is from genome assembly GCF_965119305.1 of Pelophylax lessonae. NCBI lineage: Eukaryota > Metazoa > Chordata > Amphibia > Anura > Ranidae > Pelophylax > Pelophylax lessonae. The sequence continues at coordinate 204,588,846 of NC_138779.1, read as the reverse complement.
GGTAATGTTAATGCTACAGCATATAAAGACATTTTAGACAACTGCGTGTTTCCAACCTTGCAGAAACAGCTTGGAAACAGGTTCTTCTTTGTTTAAACTTAGATGTGCCCCTGTGTACAAATCCAGCTCCATAAAGACATGGATTGACCAGTTTGGTGTGGAGGAGCTTAAGTGACCTGCACAGAGCCCTAACCTTAACCCTACTGAACACCTTTTGGATGAATTAGAACTCCAAATGTGAGCTACATCTTCTTATCCAACATCAAAACCTTGATCTCAACCATGCTGAACACCTTTTGGATAACCAGCCAAGTCATCCCGTCCAACCGCAGAAACCTGACCTCACAAATGATCTTTGGGCCGAATGGGCTGCCAACACACAGAATCAGGCGAGAAAATATCCATTCAGTATTTTTAATGCACCACAATGCATAGTACATACAGATTTGCAATGAACATGTTAATGCTACAGCATACAAAAATATTTGAGTTAATGGTGTGTATTTAACCTTGCAGTAATGGTTTGGTGAAGGCCCTTTTCTGTTTCAGCATAACTGTGCTCCTGTGCACAAAACCTGCTCCATAAAGACATGTTTTGAGGAGTTTGGTGTGGAGGAAGTTGACTGGCCTGCACGAAGCCCTGACCTCAACCCTACTGAACACCTTTGGGATGAATTGGAATGAGCCTGGCCTTCTCAGCCAACATCTCCATAAAGACATGGTTTGAGGAGTTTAGTGAGTTTTGTGTGGAGTTACTCAAGCCTCCTGCACAGAGCCCTGACCTCAACCCCAATGAACACCTACGGGATTAATTAAAATGCTTATTGCGAGCCAGGTCTTTTGATCTTCTTATCCGATATCAACACCTTGACCTCAACCATACTGAACACCTTTTGGATGACCAAGCAAATCTTCTCTTCCAACATCAGTACCTGACCTCGCAAATGGTCTTTTGGCTAAATGGATGGAAATTTCCACAAATACCCTTCCTTACAATCTTATAGAAAGCTTTCCCAGAAGAGTGGAGGCTGTAATAGCCACAAACAGGAACCAACTCCATATTTTTTTGGATGGGATGTCCAACAAGTTCATTGTAACGGAACCGTGACCCCACACTGTGTGGGCTTCAGTCAGAACACCACTTCCTTCAGCCGCCCCCATACAAAACTAGCAGAGAATAGCTTGTATAAGATCTGGAACATTTATTGAACAAACCCACATTGAACTAATAACCAACCAGGTCAGGTGCCTGCCTACATTATCATATGCAGATGAAATTGTGTACAGAAATATAATTAACATATCTAAGGAACAACCAACACAAACAGTATTCTACTTTCCCACTAGCAACTAATAGATGACTGTGATTGAATTAACTTGAGCTAATTAACTAGCAGACTAGTTAATTACTCATGAAGTACAATACACATTATTATAAGTGTAAACACGTCCCCACAGTAGACAATAGGTGAGTTAATCAGCACAATTAACAATGTGTGGAAGACAGGTGGTTGAGATGATGAATTAGCATCTGCCATGAGTCTAACTGTGCGGAGCAGTCCCCTATTGACAATAGCTAGCTAGGCCCTTAACATGGATCCTAGGCCTAGAGTCCCAGAGTCTGTCTGTCTTAGGGAGATGTGGACTTTACATTATTTTACTCCAAGGGTTCCCCCAGCATACACCCCACAAAGAGCAGTGTTCCCTCACAAGCCAGGGCCCATAGTCAGTAGGCAAGAGGCTAGCTTGCAGTCCCCTTTGAAGACATTAAAAATATTCTGTACAGATAACCTCCCTACTCTTTTTGAGGATCAGACTTGTGTTGACCTTCTCAGAGATGGTATTAACTTTGTCCCGAGAAGACGGGACAAAACCCATTTTTTTTTAATCCGGTGTATTAAAATCTGTTACATGGTTACCCTTTAAAGGGAATTATTGGTAAAGTTTTAGAGGTTGTCCCTGTTGCAAGCATATTATCAAAGGGAACGTGGTGTGTTCCTAGTCTACTGTAGCAGAAAACAAATTGGCCTAAAATGTTAAAAAATTTAGATTTTTAAATTTTTTTGGGGGGGAATTTCATATAAAAAAATGTGAAAAATAGTTATTTTTGCAAAATTGACGCTCTTTTTTTGTTTATAGCGCGTGATCAAAAAATCGCACAGGTGATCAAATACCACCAAAAGAAAGCTCTGCTTGTGTGAAAAAAAAGGACGTCATATTAGTTTAGGTACAGCGTCGCACGACCGCGCAATTGTCCGTTAAAGTCACGCAGTGCCCAATCGCAAAATAGGCCCTGGTCAGGAAGGGGGTAAAATCTTCCGGGGCTTAAGTGGTTAAATAACATGTATTTTTGCTATATCGATGTTGTGAAGAAGTACGGTGTGTTGTGTGAAACGTTAACCTGTCTACCTGTCCTCTGTTTGTCTGGTCTGACGATGAATAAAGGATCTGCATAATCTTATTTTAGCTGTGAAGTGCAGCCCTATCTTTCTCTGGTATCCCCAGTCAGTAGGCCAGCCTGCAGTCCCCTCCTGAAGCCCCTGTCCTGAGTGAGTTTGTCACACTCATATACAAGTGATGGTCTTTTTGAAAGCCTTCTCAAAACAGTGGAAGTTGTTATAGCCACAAATGGGAACCAGATCAATATTATAACCAATATTTTAGAAATGACATGTACAACAAGCTCATGTAGATGTAACGGTCGGGTGTCAAATGTTTGGCCTTATAGAATACAATACATGGTATTGTGGCAACTTTGAGGAAGTTAGATTGTAGAAGAGCACAGTGTCACCAATTGTTCTCAGATATTGAATGACAACTAAGACAGCCATATATGAATGGGCAAAGCATAGTATATCTTTATATTCCTATCACTAAGATTTCACTGGTAAACAGAATGATCCTGTGAGAATATTAAGGGTCATCCAAAGAGAAGGAGCCTAAAGGTATTACATAAGTGGTCTTCTCTGCTGCTTTTCTAAGTGCCATCAGCACATTGCCTGTGGCAAACATGAAACAGAGAGAACAGAATGGAGAAGATAGCTGAGGGAGCATGCAATACTGAATGAGCCCCTTGGGCCTTGCCTCTATACTCCAGTTTTCCAGGTTTTCCTTAAACACTTAAGCCCCGGAAGATTTTACCCCCTTACTGACCAGGGGGTATTTTGCGATTCGACACTGCGTGACTTTAACGGACTATTGCACGGTCGTGCGACGCTGTACCAAAATGAAATTGACGTCCTTTTTTTCCCACAACAGAGCTTTCTTTTGGTGGTATTTGATCACCTGTGCGATTTTTTTGATCATGCGCTATAAACAAAAAAAGAGCAACAATTTTGCAAAAATAACAATATTTTTCACATTTTTTTATATGAAATTCCCCAAAAAAAAATCTAAAAATCTAAATTTTTTAACACTTTAGGCCAATTTGTTTTCTGCTACATATGTTTGATAAAAAAAAAATCGCAATAAGCGTATTTTGATTGGTTTGCGCAAAAGTTATTGCGTTTACTAACTAAGGGAAAGATTTTTGTCATTTTTATTGTTTTTTTTTTTAAACGAGCAATGGCGGCGATCTGCGATTTTTTTTGCGGGACTGCGACATTGCGGCGGACAGATCGGACCCTTGACTGACATTTTTGACACTTTTGGGGGTACCAGTGACATTACTGCAGTAATCAGTGCTATACATATGCACTGTTACTGTAAAAATGACACTGGCAGGGAAGGGGTTAATTTTATTGGAGAGGGAGGGGTTAATGTATGCCTGATGCTTACTGACGTGTGTGGGGGGAGGTGACTGAGTGACACAGGGACAGATCGCATGTTCAGCTATGCTGAACCCTGCAATCTGACCCTGCCTGTCACTTAGGAGATCCGCCCGCTTGTGTTTACACAAGCGGGCGGATCTCCACACTTGATTCCCCGACGGTGATCGCCGCTGCTCCTCCCCTGGCCCGACTCCCGCTGTGACTGAATACAGGGGGAGCGAGCCTCCGGCGGCGTGCGCGCGCCGCTGAGAAAGGGGAGTGTCTGGCGACGTAGGTCTACGTCGTCAGACCTACAAGAGCCACTTTGCCGCAGTAGAGCTCTAGTGAGCAGACGGCAAGTGGTTAAAGGAAGTTTTATTTAGATGTTAAATCTTTAATAACAGAATGCAAGGTATTTTTTCTTCTTAATTTTAATTACCTATAATTAAAACGTTATATCCATTATGCCAAGCTATAACTAATACAATGCACAGCTCCGTATATATAACGCCCACACTAGAGCAAAAAGAGCTATTTGACATTTGTTTTCTTTCTGCTTGCAGCCTATCACTCTTATGTACACAGCAATGTAAGACTTCAGGAGGCACCACAATGACAGTTGGTATTTAACTTCTGTGGGATTACTGGACAGCTTTGTGAAAATATTGCCACCTTTGTTTTCAAATCTCTTCTGAAAATCTCCTGAAAAACGTTAAATGTCTGTTCATGGACGCTATTCAAATCTCTTTTATAAAAATCAGCCTAGAATTTTATTTGACTGGAACTCCGTATGTTATCATACTGTCAAGGTTATGGCCGTCTCTTACCCCAGTGGGAGGAAATTTCAGCACTTTCTGCCCCAGTGACACCGGAACAAAATATTAGAGGAACGGGGGTCACCAGGAAGAGGAGCTTACTCAATAAATGGTACAACTAGCAAAATGTAGCAGCCTGTAAAAGAAATGGATACTGATTGGTTCTAAGTAGCCAAACAGAGTTTACGACTGTGACCCCAATTGGAGGACATTTTTGCATTTCACGTGCTTGTGACACCTGAACAAAATATTAGAGGAACGGGGGTCAAAAAGGACAGGAGCTCACTCATTTAGGCTCCATGTACACGGGACGTTGTTAAATGTCCCTTTGAATGCTGGAATTTTTAGGACGTTTGAAACGTCCGTTAGGTCGCGTTTGCACCCGCGTTTAGCGGGCGTTTGCGTTTAGAACCGTTCCTAGAGGTCAAAAAAATTATTCCCCTTAAAAATGGAAAAACGCGAACGCTAAACGCGGGTCATCGCGTTCGGACGCGTTCGGACGCGTTTGTGCGTTTGAAACGCCGGGAAACACACGTTTGAACGCAAATAATTGCGTTTTAAAAAAAGTCCCTGAACACAACTGCCTGCAAATGACCGTAAACGACCCTGTATACATGGACAGATAAGATAACATGGAGCTGCGTTCAGGGGCTTCTGAAAAAAACGCCCAACTGCTCCTAAACAGCCATTTCCAGCGTCCCGTGTACATGGAGCCTAAATGGGGCAAGGAGCAAAATGTAGCAGCCCATAATAGAGATTAATTCTAATAGGCTGCCCCCCCCCCCCCCCCCCATTGATAGGAGGGTGTCCACATTGCAGCACAAGAGCGACAACTTCTCCAGAGAAGATTTACAACTAGAAAGTAGCAAAAAGGGCTAAATACCAAGTGACCAATAGGAATCTGTGACTGTGGCCCCAGTAGGAGGACATGTTTGCACTTTCTGTCCTCGTGACACCTGAACAAAATATTAGAGGAACGGGGGTCCCCAGTAATAGGAGATTACTCATTAAATGGTACAACTAGCAAAATGCAGCAGCCTGTAAAAGAAATGGATTCTGATTAGTGCTAAGTAGCCAATCACAGTCTGCAACCACAGTTTGAGGTCATTTTTGCGTTTCACAGGCTTGTGACACCTGAACAAAATACTAGAGGAATGGGGGTCAGAAGGTGTGGAGCTCACTCAATAAATGGGGCAAGGAGTAAAATGCAGCAGCCCAACATAGAGATGGCTTCTAATAGTTGCCCCCTCCCCCCCTTCCCCTTTGATGGGAGGGTGTTCACATTGCAGCAGCACAAGATTGGTAACTTCTTCGGAGTAGACCTACAACTAGAAATAAGCAGAGAGTTAAGTACTAAGCGACCAAAAAGAATCTGTGACTGTGGAAATTTTTGCATTTTCTTGCATGTGCTTGTGACACCTGAAAAAAATATTAGAGGAACGGGGGTCAAAAAGGACAGGAGCTCACTCATTAAATGGGGCAAGGAGCAAAATGTAGCAGCCCATAATAGAGATTAATTCTAATAGGCTGCCCCCCCCCCCCCCTTCCCCATTGATAGGAGGGTAGGAGGGTGTTCACATTGCGGCACAAGGGTGGTAACTTCTCCAGAGAAGATTTACAACTAGAAAGTAGCAAAAAGGGATAAGTACTAAGCAACCAATAAGAATCTGTGACTGTGGCCCCAGTTGGAGGAATTTTTTGCACCATCTGTCCTGGTGACACCTCATCTGAGCAAGATATTACAGGAACGGGGGTCACCAGGAAAAGGAGCTTACTCAATAAATGGTACAACTAGCAACAGCAGCCTGTAAAAGAAATGGATTCTGATTGGTGCTTGGAGGTCATTTTTGCATTTCACAGGCTTGTGACACCTGAACAAAATATTAGAGGAACGGGGGTCAAGAAGGACTGGAGCTTATTCAATAAATGGGGCAAGGAGCAAAATGCAGCAGCCCAACATAGAGATGGATTCTAATAGCCCCCCCCCTTACCCTTTGATGGGAGGGTGTTCATATTGCAGCAGCACAAGAGTGGCAACTTCTCCGAAGTAGACCTACTACTAGAAATAAGCAGAGGGCTAAGTACTAAGCAACCAATAAGAATCTGTGTGTCAGGGTACTGCCAACATCCTGGCCAATCAGTGAATTCGCGCATTGGCGCGAATATGCATGCGCGGCCAAACACGGCAAGCGCAGTCCGGAATAATGGCGCTTGGCACCAAACGGCCTATTTAAAGCCAGCAACCACAACAACTAGTTGCTGGGTGATCAACAGCCTCCCGTGTTCCCTGTGCCTTGTAAACCTGCTGATCTTGACCTCCTGTTGCCGACCCGGACTGTTTGACTTTGCTTCTCCTGGCTCCTGACCCCTTGGCTTGCTCTTGGATTCCTGTTGTCTTCTCCAATACTTGACCTCGGCTTGGCTCCTGACTTCGCTCCAGCATTCTCCCAGTTTGTTCCTGTTTGTACCTTGTTGCTGCCTGGCTTGCCAAAGTGTTCCGGACCTGCTTGGAACTTCACAACTAGTTTGTTCCTGCTTCCATCTGGTCATCCCAACTGGCAACCCGTGCTACTTCGGGCACAGCACTCCCTGTCCCACTTCCAGGGGTGCTCTGCACCTAGCCGCAAGGGGGAGCCCTCTCTACACTCCGGCTTCGGATCAGGTATGTGACACTGTGACTGTGGGCATTTTTGCATTTTCTGTTCGGGTGACAACTGAACAAGATATTAGAGGAAAGGGGGTCATGAAGGACAGGTGCTTACTCAATAAATGGGGCAAGGAGCAAAATGCAGCAGCCCATATTAAAGATGGATTCTGATTGGTTGCCCCCTTTGTGATGGGAAGGTTTTCACATTGCAGCACAAGAATGGCAACCTCTCCAGAGTAGACTTAAAACCAGAAAGGAACAAAGGGCTAAGTGCCAAGCGACCAATGGGAATCCACGTCTATTATGGGCTGCTGCATTTTGCTCCTTGCACCATTTATTGAGTAAGCTCCTCTGTCTGTAGAAGAAAAAGTCATTCTGCAGCAGACAAACTGGGATGCCTTTTGATATTTATATGTCTAATGTGATACAATATTGTGTGTTTATGTAGCTACTAATTTCAGCACAGCAGTGGGCGCCAAACAATTAGATTTCCCACCGGCCTCATATCTGTCTGACTCTGCACAGCCGTAGATTTCATTTCGCCAACAGATACACTGACGCTGTGAGTTAGCAAAGTAAATTACTACAAACAGGCTGGTTTTCCTCTTCGTTCTTATTACAGGGAACAGATTGTAAGGTCACAGGACACTTATTACAATATAAGCCTGACTAGGGATCTGAGGGCTGTTACTATGCAGCATATCTGGGTGGAGAAGGAAGAAATGAATTTGGGAATCCAGACTGCCTTACCAAATTTATGTAGATGGTAAGATAAGCCAAATGGGGAATGATGTTTATGAACTGGTGCCAGATTTCAGTTCTCATGTTGGGGGTGTAGTGTTCTATGTATAGAGTGTAATAGAATTGTATGATGGTCATGTCCAGTGGTCGGTCATGTTGGAGGTGTAGTGTTCTATGTATAGAGTGTAATAGAATTACATGATGGTCATGTCCAGTGGTCGGACATGTTGGGAGTGTAGTGTTCTATGTATAGAGTGTAATAGAATTACATGATGGTCATGTCCAGTGGTGGCTTATGTTGGAGGTATAGTGCTCTATGTATACAGTGTAATAGAATTACATGATGATTATGTCCAGTGGTGGGTCATGTTGAAAGTGTAGTGTTCTATGTATAGAGTGTCATAGAATTACATGATGATCATGTCCAGTGGTCGGTTATGTTGGAGGTGTAGTGGTCTATGTATACAGTATAATAGGATTGTATTATGGTCATATCCAGTGGTCGGTCATGTTGGGGGGTGTAGTGTTCTATGTATAGAGTGTAATAAAATTACATGATGATCATGTCCAGTGGTCGGTCATGTTGGAGGCATAGAGTTCTATGTATACAGTATAATAGAATTGTATGATGGTCATGTCCAGTGGTCGGTCATGTTGGGGGGTGTAGTGTTCTATGTATAGAGTGTAATAGAATTGTATTATGGTCATATCCAGTGGTCGGTCATGTTGGGGGTGTAGTGTTCTATGTATAGAGTGTAATAGAATTGTATTATGGTCATATCCAGTGGTCGGTCATGTTGGGGGTGTAGTGTTCTATGTATAGAGTGTAATAGAATTGTATTATGGTCATATCCAGTGGTCGGTCATGTTGGGGGTGTAGTGTTCTATGTATAGAGTGTAATAGAATTGCATGATGATCATGTCCAGTGGTCAGTCATGTTGGGGGTGTAGTGTTCTATGTATAGAGTGTAATAGAATTGTATTATGATCATGTCCAGTGGTCGGTCATGTTGGGGGTGTAGTGTTCTATGAGTAGAGTGTAATAGAATTGTATTATGATCATGGCCAGTGGTGGGTCATGTTGGGGGTGTAGTGTTCTATGTATAGAGTGTAATAGAATTGTATGATGATCATGTCCAGTGGTCGGTCATGTTGGGAGTGTAGTGTTCTATGTATAGAGTGTAATAGAATTGTATGATGATCATGGCCAGTGGTGGGTCATGTTGGAGGTGTAGTGTTCTATGTATAGAGTGCAATAGAATAGCATGATGATCATGTCCAATGGTCGGACATGTTGGGAGTGTAGTTTTCTATGTACAGAGTGTAATAGAATTGTATGATGGTCATATCCAGTGGTCAGTCATGTTGGGGGTGTAGTGTTCTATGTATAGAGTGCAATAGAATGTCATGTGTTGCATTCCCAAAAAAGTCTTGGGTGCAGTTTCAGTTGTGCTGGGGTGCATTGGCACCATTTGGGAGTTCTGAAGATGTTACACTGTTATGCACTCTCAGGAGCTGAAAAAGGTCTGTTTTTTCAGGTAGTTGATGGAGCAGCAAAAGGTGACTACTGACATCTGATTCCCAGGCTGAAGAACCAGGTCTATAGTGAAGCCAATGTTGGCTTAGTGGTTAGCTATTTTGGCTTGTAGCACTTGGGTCCTTGGTTTAAATCCCAACCAAGGCACTATCTCATGGAGCTTGCAAGTTATGGCTAGCACTTATGTCTTACAGCACTAGGGTCCTAGGTTTGATATCCAACCAAGACACTACCTTCTGGAGTTTGCGTGTTCTGTTTAGTACTTATGCCTTGCAACACTTGGGTTCTCACTTCAAATCCCAACCAAGAGACCACCAGCATGGTGTTTGCTTGTTCTCTCTGTTCTTGGTTGGTTTTCCTCCCACACTCCAAAGACATGCTGGTAGGTTGTCTCCTGTGTAAATTGGCCTATTATGTGTGTTTCTGCATGTGAGATAGGGATCTTGGATTTTAAGCTCTTTGAGCGCGGGGATTGATGTGAATGTACAGTATGTAAAAGCAATGCATATTATTGTTATTGCTATATACTGTAAATACCCATACTAAAGTAAATGAAAGGAGACTTCATGTCTAAGACTGCAGAGACATAAAAATATTAAAAACGAATATTTAGATTCCAGCAATGCAACATATTCTCTTTAAGGCACTGCCAAACAAGATGCCAAGGGTTAAGGAAAAAAGTTAGAAATCTAAGTTTGGGGTTGGAAAGCATTTAAAGGCTTTCAGGAATAAACAAGTAACATCTGTGAGCCATTGAACGGTGGGGGATCTCTTACCTATGAGCAAAGCAACAGCAGGTACTGCTGCTCATGTGAAGTTTATAACCCATCTTGCAAGCCCGGAGGACGGGCATGCAACATCTGCTGTCTAACTACCTCCTGTGAGCCATCTGAGGGTGGGTACCCAGGTGGATATCGAAGGGCACAAAGTACATGGAAGCCCGAGAAAGATGGCTCTCCCTGGAGCCCGTGCCTGATGAACCTTGGTATTTAATAAGATAAGAAAAGAGCTCAGCAGACTCCTGAGAATTTCTTCGGGAAGAGAAATCTGATTCACACAGGCGAGATAAAGAATATGTTACACTTAGTACTGACACAATAGAGGCAGATTTTTGAACTACTGCTAAAAGGTGTTCCGTAAGCAGAAGCCACTGGCCAAATACTGGGGATTAGCAAACTAGATTTGCATGGGAACTGGCCACTATTGTCCACTTATGACAACTACAGACCGGTCTGGAAAAAAGACTAATACATTTTAATGTCTTTGAACGGATTGTATCTCTAATTCAGCCATTCTCAACCAGGGTTCAATGGAACTCTAGGGTTCCTTTAGAGGTTGTTAGGGGTTCCTCGATCTATGGTTAATTAACCACTCATTTGATGGTGCCTGCATAGTCCTGGGGCTAACTCCACTTGGCAGAGCCAGTGGCATTACACCAATGATCTTTTAAAGAGTCTGAAGGGGGCATTCTTCCTGCTAAGATCTAAATACTATTGTAGGGGTTCTTCTAAGGTAGGGGTCTTGAAACTGTAGCTTGTGGGCCGACAGTGATTGGCGGAAGAAGGTGACTGACGCGATTATGTGCCAATAGCTATATGACCAGGTAGGCAGGCGATCCAATGAGGGACTACAGGGCGGGGCCAGGAGAGGAGCGGGTTTTGAGGTGAGTTGAACTGGACCCCAGGGTATGGTGAAAAAAATTTGGCCCGCTGCAAGATTTAATCTGGTCCTTCGGATGTAAAAGGGGATTTTGATGGGTACTCTGATGTAAGGGGGGCTGAGAAGCCACTCGGCTGTCATTACAAGGAGCGGGAGGGGATGTTCCCCCCCCCTCCCGCCGCCTTCCGCGGCTCGCCTGGGTCTCCCATCCCACTGGGAGACCCGGGCAACCAGCCTGCATGGCCGCCGAAGACCCGATCAAAGCCGCATTCGGCTCTGATCGGGTCTCCATGCAAAAACCTGGAAGTGATGTCATGACATCACTTCCGGGTAGTCGGCGCCAGATTAAAAAAAATGACAACATTCAAAACAGCCAAACTTGGCGTTTTGAATGCTTTTAAGTGCAGAGGAGAGGTTTGGGGTCCTCTCCAAGAGTACCTGTAAAGTAGAAAAAAGAAAAAAAAATGTTTTTTTAAGTGTACGAAAATATCGGCAGATATCGGCTGATACTGATACGCAATGACCAAAATATCAGTATCGTTATCGGCAATGAAAAAACTATATTGGTCGATCACTAGTATATATACTATGTTCTAAATTTTATATTTATGTAAAATAATGGATGTTGGGGCCTTCCTTTTGGTGGGAGTAATTTTTTTTTTTTTGATGGGGGGGGGGGCAGCATTTTATTCTTGGACCCAGGCAGCACAATGTCTTGGGCCAGCCCTGCCTTGATAGGTATGTGTCAGTCTGGAGGAGTGGGCATTCCTAAGCAGGCTGCAATTGCATGCGGACTGTACATCTGATGTTAAGCACCCATGATTGATAGAACTGCAATCCAATTCATGAAAGGGATGGACCAGGGACAGACAGATCAGGGAGGAAAGAACCAGTTTCTAATGAACACTGTGAGTAACTTGCAGTGTGCAGTGAAATCAGAGTAATTAATTTCAGTACAGGAGAGGAGCCGGTACAACTGTGCAAGACCGATTGGAAGGCTGGAGTTCAGATATAACTTTCAAATCTTTATCATAGTTCCTCTAAGCATCTTTTAAAAAAAGTGTGGTTAGCCGTTTTTTTTACTGGCATTGCCCTTTCAATTACGGGGAAGGCGGCACCACATTAAGTCGATCTCTTTTCAAGATGGCTGATACGAACTCTGCGGTGCAATTAGGGCTTTACACAAGCTACGCTGATAATCCCAGACTTTCTGAAACGGCATGACAGCTACACTTTAAGGCGGCTATATTAGGCAGGGAACTGCATTTTCTTCTTAGAAAATCTTATCCTCCAGATTACAGCTATATCAAGACATTTCATATTTAGAAAGCTAATTCAACTTGCAGAGCTCAAACAGGATTTGATCTGCGGTATTAAAGCGTCGACGATTGAAGCGAGCTGGTGACGTTGCGCCTAAATTATTGATTTATTTCTTACAGTAATCTGAGGAATGAAAGCTCGCTCACATCCTATTTAGAGGTTCTGCATTCATGTTTTGACACGTGTCACTGCAGCTTACACAATAATGACACCGCTGCTCGGCTTTGGCTCTGCGGCCCGACGGAATGCGGTGGAGATGCCGCGGGCTAGGAGCTGGATGTGGCCTCCATATGACCTTATAGAGGGCCCTGTGTGACTTTATAGCCGCCCCTTATTTAGACCCAGAGACCTCTGCAGCTTTGGCCTCATTTGGCAATGTACCAAATTAGACATTTTTTTTTTCTTTGGAGCCTTGACTGATGGGGGCATGGCCAAGAGCTTGGATCAAGCAGGAGGCTACATGGGACAAAAGGATTGGATGGAGCCTTGGGTATGGGGCTGGGCCTGAGCTCAGTAAGAGGACCTTCCCCAGGGAATTCTGGGAGTTAAAGCGTAACTCCACTTTTGTTGAGAAAAAATAATTTTCCTCTGGGTGATCTCTGTACATTACACGAAGGCCTCTTGACCCCTTTAGGGAAAGAGAGCCTTGACTGATGGGGGCATGGCCAAGAGCTTGGATCAAGCAGGAGGCTACATGGGACAAAAGGATTGGATGGAGCCTTGGGTATGGGGCTGGGCCTGAGCTCAGTAATGCCTCGTTTCCACTGAGCGGAACGGTTCGGGTCGGTACAGTTTGGAAGGGTTAGAATGGTCCGGTCTATTCAGGTGAGCGTTTCCACTGCAAGTCAGGCCACCAGGGACCATGCGGGGTTTACACCAAATGAGGTGTTTGTTTTGCTCTTTCATTTGACGTGAGCATTGAAGTTTTCCTGTCCGCCAATCAGTGGAATCTATTGTGTGACGCCAGTAGCTCCGCCCTAACCGTACTGTACCATTTCCTATGGCCCTACATCTGAAGCAGGACCAGGAATGGTGCGGTTTGGTTCGGTCGTATGGGCCACTTTCATAATGGAAACACTCAAATTAGCGTACCGTACCGAACCGACCTGAACCGATCTGCTCAGTGGAAACGAGGCATAAGAGGACCTTCCCCAGGGAATTCTGTGTCTTTGAGGAAGAATCATGATGAAGAGCTGCCCACCCCCCGCCCTGTTTTTTGGGTCGGTCTGTCACAGCTTTTGTGGCGGTTTTTGACCTTGCCAGCAGTTAAAGTTCCGGTAATGGGTTATGCCCTTGTTTGTAAATTGGGGGTAGGCTGTCTGTCAGGCACTGGTGGTAAGGGCCGACCCTCCCCCCTTACCCTTTTTGGAATTTAAGTTGTTAATGACTAAGAGTGCTCACAGTACAACTGTGACTATGCACTGTTACTGTAATAATGACACTAGCAGGGAAGAGGTTAACCAAGGGGTGATCCTCCTATATAGGGTCACAGGTCTGTGTGTTCATTTTACAAGTCCCTACCCCATACAGTTAGAAAATACTCCCCTAGGCCCACACTTAACCCTTTGGTCACCCCTTGGTTAACCTCTTCCCTGCTAGTGTCATTATTACAGTAACAGTGCATATTTATAGCATTGATTACTGTAGTAATGTCACTGGTCCCCCCAAAAATGTCAAAAATGTCAGTTAGGGGTCTGATTTGTCCGCGGCAATGTCGCAGTCCCGCTAAAAATCGCAGATCGCCGCCATTACTAGTAAAAAAAGAAATAAATAAAAATGACATAAATCTTTCCCCTATTTTCTCAAATAACAAAGAAAATAGTCCAGGCAGGCTCTGGGTGTCAGGGCCTGGCACTGAGACTAAGTTCCAGGTATGGCAGAAAGTGCCCCTAGTTTGTAGACGCGATAACTTTTGTGCAAACCAATGAAAGTACGCTTATTTCGATTTTTTTTTTTTTTTTTTTACCAAAAATATGTAGCAGAATACGAATTAGCCTAAAGGATGAAAAAATTTGATTTTTAATTTTTTTTTGGTGGGAATGTTATATAGCAGAAAGTTAAAAATAATGTTTTTTTTTCTTTATTTTCAGAATTGTCGCACTTTTTTTGATTATAGCGCAAAAATAAAAATCGCAGAGGTGATCAAATACCACCAAAAGAAAGCTCTATTTGTGCGAAAAAAAGTACACCAATTTTATTTCGGTACATGACCGCGCAATTGTCCGTTAAAGTAATGCAGTCCTGAATCAAAAAAGAAATGGCCTGGTCATTAAGGGGGGAAATCCTTCCGGTCCAGAACTGGTTATTATGTGTGTGAAAAATGGTGAAAACTGCTCCAGAGGATAACAAGAAATGAATCTGATGGTAAATCCATTGTAATTCGTTTTCTATGCATCCCCCCCCCCCCCCAAACTATTAGTGCTAATAAGGGTTATTATTACAAGTCTGATGAAGGTGCAAACGTTACAAAGTATCTTTACATCATCTTCCTACCTTTGAGAAATGTTGGGTATCACACGGTAATCACACGGCTAGCAGTTTTCATGCCGGCTTCCATCGGGAAGTGAGTGACGGACGAGTAATGAGTGTCAGCTGATTACACAGTCTCAGGTGTTGTATGATTAATGGAGTGCTCCCAGCTGTGGGGCCCAGGGACCCAAAGGTCATGTTTTCCTGTTCATCAGTGAGAGCGAGGGGCTACGGGAAGGGATGTGATCCTGACACGCGTGCAAAGTGTTGTGGGAGACTTTATCGCCTTACTGGAATCACAGGTGGCATCATTAATGTTCTTGCATGACCAACGCAGCTGGACTAGACCTTCCATTGGCTGGTAGGGCTTGTCTCCATTGGTGTCACATATTCAACATTCCCAAACTCGCCTCACATTTTGTAGGTGTTTGCGAGATTTTTTTTTAAACATATGTGATCGCACTTAGGCTTGAATTTAGGATGTTACCCTACATTGCTGCTCTTAAAACTACGCATTTCATGCTTTTTCTTTTAAATTAAAGTGGAGTTCCACCCTATTTTTATACTTACCTCCATCTTCTCGCTCCGGGTCACCTGAAAAAGAAATGGATAATCGCATATTTTTTTTTTTTTTACTTACCTCGTAGCGAAGAAAATATACTTACCTTACTTCCTTCTTCCTCCTTCCTCGGCCGCGGCCCGTCGTCACTTCCTGGCTCTGCAATGATTCCTGGGAGCTGGACGTCATCGCTCCCAGGAATCATTGCGCCTGCACCGGCCCCGACGTCAGTTCCGGGTCGCGCGCGTCATCCCCTTCTAAACAGCTTCTGGGCATGCCCAGAAGCTGTGGAGGGATGACGCGCGCGACCCGGAAGTGACGTCGGGGCCGGCGCAGAGCATCGTGGGACCAAAGAAGGCGGAAGAAGACGCCGAAGAGGACGCGCTGGCTTCAAGCTGCCCACATCTGAGATGGCAGCGCTGGACAAGACGTTTGCAAGGTAAGTATTTGTCCTAACAGGTAAGTGCAACCCGGGACAGATCAGAGGCTAGCCATTGTGGAATGCACTAGCCCTGACTGTCCCGGGGGTATTAAAAAAAAAAAAAAAAAATCCAGGGTGGAACTCCGCTTTAAGAGTTCCCATTGCACATGTTCCTGGGGATGGCTTGAAGCAAGTGGGAGTTGTAGCAGCTAATAGCTGGAGACCCGGTATCAACACAAGTCAAAGCCTTTACCACCAGCATACCACGGATCATCAAGATAGCATCCAAGGGACCAAGACTTTTCTAGCATTTTTTACTCGCAATCACAAGTAAACAAAAATCTGTGTTTTTTGCTAGAAAATTGTTTAGAACCCCCAAACATTATATATATAATCTCTATCAGAGTCCACTATCAAGTAGATATAGGAGGAGTCCTTTGTAGTGCATTAGCACTTAGCACATCTATCCCAGCAAGGAGTGTTGTCTCCAAGGGTTGGAGAGGCTGGATTCACCCCTTTTTTATGGATAGTGTAGGACCCACCGATAATGGGGTACTTTGACGCAGTGGTGGGCTTGAGCACGATATGGCCATATGGTGGGACTAAACCCCCATTTTTATTTATGGATTGTCTTCAAATTTAATAGTCATTTCTTTTGCATGTGTGCGCTATTCTTTTTTAATATACATGTCGCTTGGTCCATAGCTGGACCGGCTTTAGATATACATGTTCAGGGTTTGCTCCCCCAATTTTTTGCTTGTTTAATATATATATATTTTAGCTGATTGTTGCAATTTTTAATCTCACACAGCATTTGCGCAGAGGTTTTTTAACCACTTAAGCCCCGGAGGATTTGGCTGCTCAAAGACCAGGGCCTATTTTGCGATTCGGCACTGCGTGATTTTAACGGACAATTGCGTGGTCGTGCGACGCTGTACCCAAATGAAATTGACGTCCTTTGTTTCCCACAAACAGAGCTTTCTTTTGGTGGTATTTGATCACCTGTGCAATTTTTATTTTTTGCGCTATAAACAAAAAAAGAGCGTCAATTTGAAAAAATAACAATATTTTTCACATTTTTTTTATATGAAATTCCCCCCCCCCCCCAAAAAAAATGTAAAAATCTAAATGTTTTAACATTTTTGGCCAATTTGTTTTCTGCTACATATTTTTGGTAAAAAAAAATGCAATAAGCGTATTTTGATTGGTTTGTGCAAAAGTTATCGCGTTTACTAACTACAGGAAAGATTTATGTCATTTTTACAGTTTTTTTTAAACTAGTAATGACGGCGATCTGCATTTTTTTTTTGCGGGACTGCGACATTGCGGCGGACAGATCGGACCCCTGACTGACATTTTTTAAACTTTTGGGGGTACCAGTGACATTACTACAGTAATCAGTGCTATACATATGCACTGTTACTGTAAAAATGACACTGGCAGGGAAGGGGTTAACTTTATTAGTGATCAAGGGGTTAAGTGTGTCCCTAAGGGTGTGATTCTAACTGTCAAGGGGTGTGGCTTGGGATGTAACCACAGAGACATACGATCCTACATAGCAGGACCGTATGATCTCTGCTGTTACACCAGGGAGGATGACAGACGGCTTTGTTTACATCAGGGAGATCGCGAGTGGCCGGCGGACATCGGAGCCACCGGTCACAGGCGCGGGGATGGCCGTAAATGAACGGGGGCGGGAGCGCGCCTCTGGTGGCGTGCGCTCGCCCCCTACAGGCTCCTGGGCAAGCGACGTAGTACTACGTCGGTTTGCCCAGGAGAGGCTGACTAGACTTTGGGCAGTCGGTAAGTGGTTAAACACAATTATTTTGGAAAAAAATACACTTTACCCACTTGCCACCGCCCCACACAGATTTACTGTGGCAGGGTGGCTCGGCTGTGCATAATCACGTAGATCTACGTGATGACATGCACGCGTTTTCGGCACCTTATTAGACACATCGGGAGGCAGACCACGGGAGGAGTGGGCTCGATCGCCGCCGGCCCCCCGCAATCTTCGGCAATACTGACAGGAAAGCTGTCTGGTATGTAAACAATGCAAGAACTACAAGCGACCCATATAGTTTGATCTTTACAGTCCAATTTTTTCTTTACTACACCAGGTGGTGCGGGTCCCTTCTGGTACCCCTTGTGGGCCAGGAATTTACCGGTCGCTGGTGTTCCATCCTGGGGGCTGTTCCTCCATGGTGTGGTGTGTGGCCAAGGATCAGTAATCTTGTTTTTAACTATGCGGATCTCTGCTTGGTACTCCTTCTATTGGTTAGTATAACCTTGTGCATATAATGTTTTGGAAAAACGTGATATATGTTAAACAATGTGAATATAATGAATATGTAATTGAATTGTGTTCTCTCTCGGACAGACTTAATATATAAGGTAGTCTGGTACCCCTGATGAAGAGATTGAACCCCTATAAAATTCTCAAAACGCGTTGGGTTCGCTCCTGCCTGTTCTAGTCACCGGGTTGCCCTCGGAAATCAGTTATATAGAATACGGTTGTACCATCAAGCTTTGTGTTGCATTTGTTTTATGACTATGTATTCTGTTATTTATGTAATAAAACTTGTACATTTTTAATGATTTGTTTTTTCTTTTGCCCTGAAAAATCCCACCCAAAGGGGGGCCAACCTCACATTCTCCTGTCAGAGAGGCAGGGAAAGATTGTGTGATTCAGCTAAGCTCTCTCTCTCTAACTCTGTTAAATCCATCCCCCACACAGTTAGTAAGCACAAATAGGGAACACATTTAACCCCTTGATCACCCCCAGGATTAACCCCTTCCCTGCCAGTGTCATTTATAGAGTAACCGTGCATATTATTTAGCACTGATTACTGTATTAATGTCACTGGTCCCCAAAAAGTGTCACTTAGTATCAGATTTGTCCATCGCAATGTCGCAGTCCCGATAAAAATTGCTGATCGCCGCCATTACTAATAAAGAAATTGAAAAAATAAAACGTCCATAAATCTACCCTGTAGTTTTTAAACGCTATAACTTTTGCGCAAACCAATTATTATACAATTTTTGGGATTTTTTTTACCAAAAATATGTAGCAGAATACAAATTGGCCTAAACTGAAAAAAAAAATTAGATTTATAAAAAAATTTGAAAAAGATTTTTTTTTCCTCCCAGTTGTGTTATAACATTGAGCTACCATGCCATAACTGCCTGAGCTGCATTTGATACGCAGTTATGACACAGCTTTATTGACTTCAATTGGCGAGTTTGACAGGTGGCACTTGACATGATGCGGACTCCTAAATATCTGTTTTTTTTTTTTTTCCAATCTCCAAGTGGTGATATTACATTGAGTTATCATGCCATAACCGCCAAAGCTGCATTTGGCCACAGTTGTGGTGCAGTCCCATTGACTTCAATGGGCAAGTTTGCCAGGTGGCACTTGACATGATACAGACTAATATTTGTTCCCCCCCCAGTGGAATTTTGTTTCCCCCCAGTGGTGATATTACATTGAGCTACCATGTCATAACTGCCTTAGTTGCATTTGATACGCAGTTATGACACAGTTCTGTTGACTTAAATTGGGGAGTTTGACAGGCGGCAGTTGACATGCAGTCTTAAATTGCCACACTGCAAAGCTAAGCATTGTAATCGTGGCATTGTGAACTCACAACCCTGGAGGTTGGTGTTTGAGGGGAGGCAGTAAAAAAACAGATTAACAACCTGTTTATTTTGCCCCCTCTGACGTCAGTGTGAACTAAGCCTTTAACGGGCATTTTTAGTTGATTTTGCCCCCTCTGACGCCAGTGTGAACTAAGCCTTTAATGGCCATCAGTTGATCGCAGTGGATTACTTTTCAGACCACGGTTGACATCTGGTTTACTACCTCCTCCCGAATGTCTCTTACTTATTTTTTTGATCTCTAGGGGCATTATTTTCCTACCAATGTGGATTTTAAATTTAACTAGCATCCCATAAGCACCATAGCCTTATTCAGAATGTTTTCTGTTTTTGTCTCACGTGCGTTGCCCTTCCATGTGCTCTTTGCTATGTAGGCCAGTTATAGGTGGAGGCAGGGGCCATTTTGTTTGTTGTTGATGTATACTGGTGAGTGGACACACTGGATACCTTTGCTGCCATTGTGCTATGAGATGGGCGTCCACTGTGCTTCCAGTGCCTTTTAAAGCGGAGTTCTAGTCCCCAGATCAAATTCTTTTTCAACTCTGCTGTAATTTAATTAACATTATATGCCACATTTAGCTGGTATCTATAGTGTATTCCTTTTAGTTTCAGTTTAAATAAAGAGCAACTACCTTGATCTCGGAAGCTGGCAGGGTCTATGTCCACTGTGACCATCTGAAGCCCTCTAGTATCTATTTCTGGGATTAGGTGCAGCTGACTACACAGCATACACCTTCCATTCTCGCGCCTGCGCAATGCCACCGCACGGCGCTTCTTTCTCCTGACACGTTGCTATAGCAATGGCAATGTCAGCCGAAGTTCCCACCCCATTGCTATAGCAACCTGTCATGACATTCAGGTCCTCCCATGCGCGTCATTTCCAGTTTGGAAATAACATGAGATTTTGTCACTAGGCGGTTCACAAGGACTCCTGGGATACATGACGCCCCTATCCCAGGAGCCCTTGTAAAACGCCTAGTGACGTAATCCCCTAGGCGGAGGCACAAGGAAGTGCAGATGACAAAAGAAAAAAGGTATTTTATTACATAAAAAATAAATAAATAAATAAAAATATATAAAATAGCCATTTGGAAAAGCGCTTGTAATTCCAAAAACACACACTAAAAAGAAGAAAAAATGGATGGAACTCCGCTTTAAGGAGTGTTGGGTTACCTTCAGGCTCATCTGCGCCCTATCTATCCATTAGAATGCATGTGCTTCCATTATGGAAACTCTCATAAATTTACAGGAGTTAGGACTGCAGATAATACAAGGTGCCATGAAGGGTCCCTGCAGATTACGCATGCGTTTGCAAATGTGTGCTAACAAAACCCCTGTTTTTAATGCATACTGTTAGACAGGTTAATTTGGTTGGTCAGCAAAATGGTTGGTGAATTGCGCTGGGAATTTTTTCTGTTTTTGTCTCACATGCGTTGCCCTTTCATGTGCTCTTTGCTATGTAGGCCAGTTATATATGGGGACAGGGGCCATTTTGTTTGTTCATAGTTGACTTCAATTAGCGAGTTTGACAGGTGGCAGTTGACATGCAGAGTTAAAATCACCACACGGCAAAACTAAGCATTATTGTGGTTGTGGCATTGTGACCTCACCCCTCTGGAGGTGGGTCGTTGGGCGGGGGGGGGGGGGGGGTAAAAACGTGGACTAACTGCCTGTTTTTACCGTCCCCTTCTCCAGCAGCGTAAACTAAGCCTTCAACTGCCTTACATGACATTTTCCCGATAGCTGCAATTCCGCTTTAGCTTCCTTTGAAAAATGTTTACAAACTAGCGATAAGAGTAAAATATTTCCTTCTTTCATTAAAAATATCCTTTTGTGAATGACAACCATTTTTTTTCCCCTCGCTTCTTTGAGACTTCCAAAGCAGAGTCAGAGGCTCGATGAAGAGCTCTGTCTAATGTTTATGTGTAGCTGGTTAAAAAATACTTGTTGGAGCCGATCAATAGATATTAACAATTCATATATCAGCGTATAATATGCGCGCTCATCCATAATTCATTGGCGGCAGAGGTACTCGCTGAGAAAAGGCTGAATCTTTTACATCATCCATTTAGAACTCGCTTAGCCGCCTTTGATGTACCTTGTTGCATCAAAGTCAAAAGTGTGTCTATTCTGAGCCACGTAGGACGCGGCTTGGCGTTTTTACTGTATATGTCAGCGATTGTGCCGGCCGTTCATCCTGCTTTCCAATCCTTCTCGTCTCCCAGGACTGTCAGGATGACTTATTGATGTTTACGGATTTGGAAATAGTTTTGGACTGAAATATTTTTAGAGTTTCGTTTATGCTCTATGCTGACAACAAAGACTTGTTATATTGGCAAACATATTTAAAACCCAAGTCTACGATTTATTGGCTTGGCGTTGTTCATTTTTAGTTGCTCTATCTTACAATTTTTTCAATTTTTCTCTAGGCCATGCACAGTGCAGCTGGAAGCAGCTTCAAGAGACAACCAGAGCATCCTAGGGAACCCTAAGACATTTGTTTTTTGCTTCAGAGAGATCGTGGTTGCTGGTCCTTACTTTGGATATTTCTGTAGGAACTGATGGCTATCTATCTATCTATCTATCTATCTATCTATCTATCTATCTATCTATCTATCTATCTATCTATCTATCTATCTATCTATCTATCTATCTATCTATCTATCTATCTATCTATCTATCTATCTATCTATCTATCTATCTATCTATCTATCTATCTATCTATCTATCTATCTATCTATCTATCTATCTATCTATCTATCTATCTATCTATCTATCTATCTATCTATCTATCTATCTATCTATCTATCTATCTATCTATCTATCTATCTATCTATGGTTGCAGCTTACACAGAGCAACAGACTCCTTGTTTGGCCTTGCAAGGCAACACTTGAATACAAGACTGTGGAATTTTCTACCACAAATGGTAGTAACTGCGGGGAGTATGGCTACTTTTAAAAAACTTCTGGAAATACATCTCAATGATAAAAACATTCAGGGGCTTTGTGCTGGCCATACACCAGTAAAAGTTTGTTCAAAATGTTCTATTTCGGAACTTCATTAGTGGTATCAAATTGAAGATCTTTTCCACCATAGTGATGCAAAAATTAAAAAGAGTAAGATAGAATTTCTTTTGTATCTTATCTGAATAAAATTCTACCTGTGAATGTGATTTCCGTTCGAGAAAAGTCATATATATTTTATTGCACATGTGCTAGGCAGTCACAAAAGAAAGAGGTTTAATACTTCTGGGATTAAATCCAAGTAACAAATCTGGATGAAATATTAATGGCTTTTAAATTAAATTAGTTGACTCTATGGCAAGAATTGTTAGTTGAAATACAATTTTTCAGAATTTGGATGAAAGTTTTAATATAATTCTACTGGTATACGGCCAGCTTAACTCCTTGTCTGTCCCCATCTCTCTCTTTCTGAAACTCTTATCTGTACATTTGTCAATAGTGTCTCATTCTGGCTTTTCACCTGTAGAATTTTGTTTGAATTTTTGTACCAGAAAGAATAAAATCAGCTGTCCAACTATTCAATGGTGGCTTCATGGATTCAACTCATTTTTAACGTTGTTTCCTTTGAGCACCATGTCAATGTCTCGATTTTCTTTGAACAAACATTCTATTTCTGGATTAAGGTTGACAAGAGCAAGCGAATAAAACAAGTTATGATTTTTCTCTACCAGGAAAAAGTAAAGAATTAAAAAATGCCTTAGTTCCCATTAAATTGACAAAATATTCCACCCTTGACCTCCGATTTTTTGCGTGCTCTGGTCAAAACCAATTGTCAATTTCTTGCCCTTTAACTCTTAGATATTCGAACAAACATTCTGAAAATTACAATTTTCTAACAAAATTCTACAGGTGTAAGGCCAGCTTTATTCAAAAGCATCTATTCATTGCTGAGATTTACACAGCTATGCCATACAGTACAGCCTTGTCTGACAGGAGAGGTGACCTGATTTTTCTCTGCTGCGGTTAAAGTGGTTCTAAAGGTAGAAGTTGTATTTTTATTTTTTTTTATCTTAATGCATTCTATGCATAAAGAGAAAAAACCTTCTGTGTGCAGCAGCCCCCAGGGGCTGACTGGCAATTTTTAGCCCAGGAGGCAAGTACAAACTAGAGGTCCATGGTGCAGTGACTCCCCCCTCTCCTCCTGACCCCTATTCCAGGCTGAAGCTTCGCTCCAGCTACTCCCTACTCACTGGCCAAATCCAGGTTCCCGACTTGGCCAGCAGGGGGTGGTTTGGGGTATCTGGGGCAGCTTGGTTGGGGCTAGGGGAGAAGAGTCTCCAGTGGGGCATGGAACCGGCCTCTGCTTAGACACAGTTTACACCATCCATGCTGGGGGGGGGGCTGCGCTCTGTCCCTGTCTTCATCCCGCACTCAGTAAGTCAGCGGTGGGGACTTTTACATAGTTACATAGTAGGTGAGGTTGAATAAAGACAATAGTCCATCCAGTTCAACCTGTGTAGGTGTGTGTGGCTGAAATCATCTCACATAGCCCTGAATGTTTTGATCCTTGAGATGTACGTCTAAGAGTCTTTTGAAAGCCACCATACTTCCCGCAGAAACCACCTCTTGTGGTAGAGAATTCCACAATCTTGTAGCCCTAACAGTAAAGAACCCCCCACGTTGCCTGAGGTTAAAACGCTTCTCCTCTAATCGCATTGTATGCCCTCGAGTCCTCATGCATTCCCTTCGACTGAACAGCTTTTTTTCTAAGCTGAGATCCCTATTGAGATATTTAAAAATTGCTATCATGTCCCCCCTCAGGCGTCTCTTCTCCAGGGAGAATAAATCAAGCGATTGCAGCCGCTCTTCATAATTAAGGTCCTCCAATCCCCTAATTAGTTTAGTTGCCCTTCTCTGGACTCTCTCCAGCTCCAACACATCCCCCCTGAGGACTGGCGACCAGAACTGGACAGAATACTCCAGATGTGGTCGGACCAGAGTTTTATAAAGTGGAAGGATAACTTCTCTTCACCAGGAATCCTTTAGGCATGTCTGTGGTAGAAGCAGTGCAGCCTTTTTATGGGGCATTAGAGCAGCCCCCTGGCCCAGTCCTCCCCTGGCAGCCCACCTCAGCCTCCCTAACACTTACCTGAGCCCTATCTCGATCTAGCGATGTTGCATGAGAAACTCGGCTGTCCAGGACTTTCCCTCCTAATTGGCTGAGACACAGCAGCAGACGCCATTGGCTCCTGCTTCTGTCAATCAAAGTCAGTCAGCCAATGAGGAGAGAGAGAGGCGAGCCTCTGGTGCCCCCATAGAAAGCTGTTTGCTGTGGGGGCATTAGGCAGGAGGGAGGAGTCAGGAGTGCTGGTGAGGGACCCGAGAAATGGAGGATCTGGGCAACTCTGTGCAAAACCTTTGCACAGAGCAGGTAATTATAACAAGTTTATTATTTTTAACCAAAAAAAAAAAACGGGACTTTAGTGTCACTTTAAGTATTCACATATAGGCGTTGTCCCTTCCCCAGCCTGTGACTGGACATTGAAAGGACAAGCAGCAGACCAGCCCATCTCTCTGCTCTTGCATCCTATCAACATGTCCCTTATTATCACACAGCAGCACAACTGATTGGCTTCTTGTGCTGCTTCTTCCTAGTCTAAACTCGGCTGTACAGGGACTGCGGGAGGCTGATTCAGGTCTATTTCAGGTACTTACTCGGCTTGCATTAGAACAATACATTTAATGATGTATTCATTTATACAGAGCTGCATCAATTAGTGTCTTTTATATCTGTCTGGAATTCAGCTTTAAGACTCTTAAAGTACTTTTCCGTCTTGATTGATGTTTCATGTTTTATTCATTCCTAAATACACATTCATGAATCCCCCTTTACTCCTAAACAGTAATAATAATAATAGTAATAACAATAATTTTAGATTAAAATACAAGTGCAGACATTACCCGCTGCGGCAAAAACTTTTAAAGTAAATAAAAGGAACTTTTCCTTTTTTTCTTTATCTTTTTTGGCATTCAAAGCTATTACCAACTAAGCATGTAAAATATTTCAGTGCTTACCTCTCTGTACTTAGTAATCGGCTAGTTAACTCTGAACATCTGCTGCCCGTCTGCTTTTTAATGAGGCGAACAATATGGCTGCTCCCCGTTAATATTTATAAGCCAAAATAGGCAGTGATTGCCTGGACGATGGATAAGGACCCATACATTGCCTGAGAAAGTGAAGGAAGTTTTACTACTCTAGGCCTACTGCATGCTTTAACCACTTGCCGACTGCCGCACGACTATTTACGTCGGCAGTCAGCCCCTCACAGGCAGAGCGACGTAGTACTACGTCGCTAGCCTGTGAGGGTCTAGGGAGCGAGCACGCGCCCCCGGAGGCGCGCTCCCGCTCCCGCGCAGTCACGGACCCCCCCGCGCGTGTGACCGGCGGACCCGATGTCCGCCGGTCACTCGACGATCGTCGGTGCAGAGGGAGAAAGGCAGGCGGCTGATGTAAACAAGCCGCCTGTCATTCTCCCCTGTGTAGAAACAGTGATCATACGGTTCTACTATGTAGGACCGTTGATCACTGTTCTTACACCTCAAGCCACAGCCAATCACAGTTAGAATCACGCCCCTAGGGACACACATAGCCCCTCCCTCTCAAAAAAACTTAACCCCTTCACTGCCAGTGTAATTTTACAATAACAGTGCATATGTATAGCACTGATTACTGTAGAAATGTCACTGGTAACCCCAAAAGTGTCAAAAATGTCAGTCAAGGGTCCAATCTGTCCGCCGCAATGTCGCAGTACCGCAAAAAAAAAATCGCAGATCGCCGCCATTACGCGTTAAAAAAAACAACAAAAATTACAAAAATCTTTCCCTTTATTAGTAAACGCGATATCTTTTGCGCAAACTAATCAAAATACGCTTTTTGTGATTTTTTTTTTAACCAAACATATGTAGCATAAAACAAATTGGCCTAAAATGTAAAAAATTTAGATTTTTACATTTTGGGGGGGGGGGGGGGGGGAATGTCATATAAAAAAATGTGAAAAATATTGTTATTTTTGCAAAATTGACGCTCTTTTTTTGTTTATAGCGCATGATCAAAAAATCGCATAGGTGATCAAATACCACCAAAAGAAAGCTCTGTTTGTGGGAAAAAAAGAACGTCAATTTTGTTTGGGTACAGCGTCGCACGACTGCGCAATTGTCCGTTAAAGTCACGCAGTGCCGAATCGCAAAATAGGCCCTGGTCAGGAAGGGGGTAAAATCTTCCGGGGCTTAAGTGGTTAAGTGTTTGACACTAAAAAGGTGACACCTGACATTTCATAAAAGCGCCAATGTTCCATTTCGGGTATGCTCAAACTGCTTCTGACTAAGTTTCACCTCCTTTCTTAACAGTGTCATGGCTGCTGCAATTTTCTCCACTTCAAACAGAGACAGAGAAAGAAACAAAAGTTCATACACTGTATGGCCAAACTTTGGTGGACACCTGACCATCACACCCATGTAGCACCCTCCTAAGTAGGTGCTAGGAAAATGCATTAAGTGGCTCCTTCTGCTTATCAGGAGAGTCTGATCTGTTAGTTTGTCTGTCATGTGTTTCCAGGTGTGATTGACTGTGTCTAAGGGAGTATCCCCACTGTGTCCAATGAGGGATCTTGTTGGACAGTGGAGGAAACCTAGCCAATAGCACACCAGGGTTTGTGTCAGGGCTCCAGTGGTAGAAGAGGGTCTCTAGGACCCAGCATCAGTCAGGACACCAATGGCAGGAGAAGGGCTCTAGGACCCAGCATCTCAGCCAGCACATCACATGGGCCTTTATAAGGAAATGTGCCAGTGATTGAAGTTGCTGATTGATCTTCAGCTTGTACCGTGTTCCTGTGATCCTTGTTCCTGAAAGTTCTCTGTTACCAACTCGGCTTGTCCTTACTATTCTGCTTGTCTCCTGACCCGAACTCGGCTTGTCTTTGGATATTCTCTCCTGTTACCTGTGTCTGATCTCGGCTTCCCTATCTGACCTTGCCTGCTCTGGTATCCTCCCGGCTCTGAACTCTGGCTTGAACTGACTTCCCATTGCCTTAGTGCAAACACAGACCTGCCACCTCTCACAGGCGCCACCTGGCTGCAGCCACTACTTCGCACATCAGAAACCTTTCTGAGTTCTTCTGTAATCAACATCACAGGCGACCTGTGCTACTTTGAGCCTGACTCCTCCTGTTCTCACTTTCAGGGGAGTCTGGAACCTAGCCACAAGGGAAGCCCTCTCTCCA
This sequence comes from Pelophylax lessonae, assembly GCF_965119305.1. Taxonomy (NCBI): domain Eukaryota; kingdom Metazoa; phylum Chordata; class Amphibia; order Anura; family Ranidae; genus Pelophylax; species Pelophylax lessonae. The sequence goes on along the minus strand of NC_138779.1, from coordinate 204,561,026 downwards.
TTGGCCTCCACACCAGGTACGTGATAGTTTGTGGCTGTCTCAGTGGGTAGGCATTCCCGCAATGCATCCTGGTATTGGCTATAAACTCTGAGGGAGCATGTGACAGGGCGTCTTTTGGCAGGAGCAAAGTCCCAGGAGGAGGTTGACGGCTGTCTCTCCTCCTGCAGATGTGAGGAAGGTGGTTCAGGCGGTCGGCCTAGTGAACCAGGTGTGGAGCTGAGCTGCAGAGGAGCCAGAGAGCTGACCAGTGGAGCTGCTGGCAGAATCTTTTGGGAAAAAAGTATCGTGAGTACCAAGGGATCTGCCAAAGGGTCTGCCTAGGAGAGGGGACCACTCCAGAGAAGTCAGGGGATCAAGGAGCCAGCTCACACAGGAAGTTAACAGTAAAGGGGTTGCCGTGTAGTTCTCTCTGAAGATTAGGAACAAAGGGGGTGCCAGGAAGGGCCCTGAAGTTGTTCAGAATACAGTTTACCTCAGGAAACTCCTTAAGTTCTACATTCACTGCCAAAGGCAAAGTGAAGCAGCGGCCTAGCCGTGACTAGCGTTACTCAGCATTACTCAGCGCTACTCAGCGTTATACAGCATCTTTCAAGTCATCCCAGCCAACTGTGCATAGTTACCTCAAGTTGGAGTATCCCACTCATTCCCTTCTCCTATCCAAGTTCCAAATAAAAAATCACAAAACCCAAAGTCACTGGACTGTTTCCTGACTGAGCTAAAGCACTTGGGAAAATGTCAAATGGTTATGCTGTTGCTAATGGTAACCCAGGGGAACCCATATACAGAAGCTCCCAAGGGGGTAGTGCTACACCTATAAAAGCTTGTTGGACATCCCATTTCAAAACCATAAGCAATATTATAGAGTCCACCCCCCTTAGCATCTTCAACAGCCTCTGCTTTTCTGGGAAAGATTTTGGAATGTGTCTTTTTGGAATTTGTGCCCATTCAGCCGAAAGAGCAGTCATTCTTAAGCAGGGTTCTGTGAAACCCTAAAGTTCCTCCAAAGGTTGCTAGGGATTTCTTGAGCTGTAACTAATTGACCTTCCATTTGATGGTGCCTGCATAATTCAGAAGCCATTGCCACTCAGCATAGCCAGCTAGAGGACACCAAAGATCTTTTCATCTGTCTATAATAAGCGTAGTATTCAGACCACCACTGTAAGAGGGGCCTTCTTTCTACTGGCCAACAATGCAAGGGGCGTTTTTCCCACTGACCAATGGATGGGTTTTAGCATGGATTCTTCGATATCTGAATTTATTTCAAGGGTTCCTCTTGGGTAAAAAGGTTGGGAGAGTCTGCAATAAAGCTTGTTAGGTACTGATGATGGATAAGAGAACCTGGCTAGCAAATGGTTTTCAAGTCATCCCAAAGGTGTTCAGTAGGGTTCAGGTCTTGCACTGGGCAGGACACTTGAGTCATCAAACTCTTCAAACCATGTCTTTGTGGAGCTGGCTTTGTGTGCAGGCTAAAACAGAAAAAAGGTCTTTCCCAAGCTGTTGTCACAAGTTTGGAAAGGCACCCTTGCCTAAAATGTCTTTGTATGGTGTAGTATTCATTTTGCCTATCAATAGAAACACTTGAACTTGTCATACTAAATATCTTGGCTTTCTTCAGCCTGACCCTGGTATAGTAGCAATTGGAAGAATGTTGGGTTTTGATGGAAAAGTTAGGTGTGACAGACACATCTGTTACAAAGGTAAGAAGGGGTTAACATGTCCCCTTTACTGGGGTCCCTCTACTTCCTGGAGGTGATGCCACAAGTCTGCCCTCTCTGATAGCATCCCTTATAAATAGAGTGGGTGTGGTTGAGCACAGGACAGTTGGTACAAAACTGGGTGAGTACAATGGAAAGCCAAGAGAGGGGTCCTGTGACTTTGGTCATCACATGTGGGCTTTCTCTAGAATTGGCGTTCCAAGAATTTGAGTCCGGATGCACTAAAATGCGCCCCTGACCTTAAAAATAAGATTCTTTGGCCACTAAGCATGGCTACTGGGCTGTAACAGATGTTCCTGGTGATTCTTAATCTTCTATTACACTGCCATGATGGGGCAATCTCCTGTTTAGGCATTCAGTAAAGAAGATGGACTTTGCTTCGGCTAGAATGGTGATATTCAAAGGGCCTGCCAGAGTACCTAAGTAGAAGCATGTAAAGTAGGCCTGTACACAGTTAAGCCAAATGTAGCTGGAAGGGTTCAACTAATAATATGCTACACTGATGCTGGTGTGCAGGATCATGAATACAGGTAGCCAGCGTAACCCTGGTTGGGCTAGGAGTTAATGGTGGCTAACGAAATGAGCTCTACTTTCCTGATGGTGAGTAGAAGGCCCTCAAATAGAACATGCATCAGGTGACCTGAGGCCCTGTTTTGCACTGGACCCAGGTACACAATGAGACTGTCGGACTCATAGCCTATAACTAGGGGATAAAAATACAAGACCATCTGTAAAGTGTAAAGCCTAGGACACACGCAACGAATTTCCGCCGACCGGTCATCCGTCTTTTGTCCAGAGTTGTGTTTTGTTTGTTGGAATGTGCCGAGACTGCACACGAATTTTCCCGCACGACAAAATTCTACTTCAGAAGTGATGTCATGTGTTGGATTGCTTTCTTTGTGTTCTTTCTTCTCTGAGCATGCCCAGTCTTGCTCATAAGATTTTTCCCTGTCGAAATCTGTACTGATTGCATGAAAATCAGACGTGTTTGACGGAGGACAAAAATTTTATAGCCTGAACACCAGAATTTTTTCGGCCGAAAAGTCGGAGTTGGTTGTCGGAAGCACCATACTAACAAGCTGAAAATCGGCAGATCGGTTGTCGGACGAAAATTCCCGGCCGAATTTTGACGCGTGTGTACGAGGCTTTACTCTCAACCAATAGAGTGGTTGGTGCTACATTGAACCAGGGGGATGGTGTTGAGTGGTTTTGACCTGCCATTTGTACATAGACGAGTCATTCTGAGCTTTGGCACACCTATAGTACAAAGAGGGTTGATTCCAAATAGTCCTGTATATATTGAAGTAGACCCCCTAGGGGAGTACAACAATGTAGACCCCTAGGGGAGTAATAACTACATGACAGCTAGGGGGCAGCCTACAGGTTGGGTTAAATTCGCTTGTGTCTCATCTTCGTCTAGCTTGCTCTTCAGTTAACCAGAACCCCAGTTCCTATAATGTTCACTTTTCTCAAAGCTTGAAAACCTGTATTTCTAAAATCTTTCTGGCATATCTACTGAGCTATAAAAAATGCCCTTGAAATGACATTTTCCAGCACTTGGGATCACTTCAAAGCTCCATGTCTGCTTTAATCCATCTTTTATTACAGTTTCAATAATTTAAAGGACCACCATACCTAAAGCCAAAACGCTTACATTATATGCATGTTATGAAAAGCTGCTAAACATTTCCTTAGCTATGTATGGACGAGCCCCCCCTCCCCCACCTGTAGTGAAACCGTTCACATTCATAATAGTATGCTGTACAGCTTATTACATCATGTTAGCTGCCAATCTGGTTTGGAAAGTGGGTTTTGTAACATTTAAAGGGAAAGTACTGGGCTTTGCTCTATTTTTTTTTTTTTACACGTTTATTAGTTGTTATTTTTATTGATAATATGATTATTTTTATGAAGCCTGTATTTCACAAATAAACACATATAGGGCACGTAAATGACACTCAGTTTGCAAAGCATACTGTTTTTTCTAGATAAATATACAAAGTGCTGCACTGCAAATCATTAGCATCATCAAACAATGTGACAAATTGAAAAGAGGAATAAGAGTCGGTTCACACTATGGCGACACGACTCTGTACTACTTCAGGGGCGACTTGTGCAGTCCAGTGCACCGCGACTTCGGCGCGACTTGCACGGACTTCATATAATGAATGTCTATGAAAATCGCTCTGAGGTCGCCCCGAAGTAGTATAGGACCCTTTTTCTAAGTCGGAGCGACTTGTGTCGCTCTTATTAGAATGGGTCCTGTAGCAGTCAATGGACCGCGAGATCCCGCGACTTGTCAGCCTGACAAGTCGCGCTGGTGTGAATCGAGTCTAAAGGTGCATAGTACCAAGTGCATATAAATAAATAGTCCTTGGACAGGTAAAAGTGAATTTTTTCTTCTCTCAAATTACAGTTGAAACACAACAGGTTCCCTTCACCAAAGAGGTCGAGCACCGATATATGGACAAGGTGTACGCTTACCATAAGGCAACGACCCCCTAATCAAAGACAGGTTCGGCAAGCTTTCGGTATTTCCCCTTTTATATCCACATTCCGGTGTGCAGACTTGAAGTAGGGGTAGGTACAGCCTTAAGACAACCTCCACTTGACACCCAGAGCGCTCACAAGGGTATATGTAAGCAGAAAAATGCTGGATAGTGTTAAACCTTTTAAAATCACTACAAATACACTCACGTGGGTAAAATAAGATTGCGCATATCTCCAAAAACATCTGGCTAGAAGACAATAGTGTCCACCGACACTTCCCGTAAGACACGATGACGTAAACACACCGCTCTGCCCTACGCGTTTTGTCAAAACAGGACTTCTTCCGGAGCATGGGGCGCCATGTCACATCATTGATTTTATACATTGTGAGAAAAACCAAGCCTCGTTTCTATTTATGGTGTTCAGTGGCCAATTGAAGGACCAGTCCTCACTCTGCTCTATAGAGACAAAGGAGGACCAATCCTCACTTCCATCTCCAATTTTCAGTGGCCAATAAAGGACCAGACCATTCTTCCAGCTCTATAGGAACAAAGCAGGACCAAGCCTCCTTTGTCAGCGAAAGCTGGAGCGGGACACATAAAATGTATCTATTCAAGTCAAAGTTCTGGTCCAAAAACTCACCTGTGACACCATACCATTAAAAAAAAAGAGATAATCAAAAAAAAAAAAAATATATATATATATATATACCCATAAACATAAGCCTGCCTCAAAATGGAGTGGCTGCGAGACAGTAGATATTGTTTTTTTCTGAAAAAAAAAGCCTGCATTGCCTGCATGCTTGTAAGAACTCTGTGTCCAGCTGGGCGCACACTCTGCAATCTATGTACATTTTTATTTATTAAAAACCCCAAATTTTTACAAGCCACTTCCATCTTCTAAGTTGGCCTGCAGTATACAGTATATTACTGACAAATTTTCTTTGGAGTTGTGGCTTTATGTGTCTTACACATGATATACTAGTTACATATTCCTGCAGATGAGCAAAGGCAAAGAGGATTAAAGTGAACCTGTCATGCCACGTAAAGCTGCCTTGGTGTATTTGAAAGACATAAAGAGGATTTGCCTTCATGGCTATGTGCTGAAATCCAGACATGAAGCATCTAGGATCATTTGCATTCCGGGATTCATCTAACAACAATGTGGTTCATCTTACTAGGTAAGAGTAAAAAATAAATATATAACTTTAATTAATAAAGCTGAACGCCTATGGTTCCTATTGCTGCTTCTGTAACCCAGTTGATCTTCTCATTTTCTAACTGTACAGCAATATATATAAACATTTCTCAATTCTTCTGTAAAAAAAAAACTTTTCAAAGTTCATCAAAGGTTGCTGGAATTGAGCATTTGGCCCCCTGACAACTCTATTGAGATGCTCCATATCAGGACACTGTTGAAGTTCGTTCTTCGATGAAACAGGAGACAATTGTATCACCGCAAATAGGTATTCTAGACCAATACAAGATTAACCAGATGACACGGCTATAGACATGTCGTGCATTAGCATAACACCAGGCAGCATACTATCGAGGACATCTATTATGGATTCCCTTTAATTGCCATCAGCCGCATGTCAGAGCGGGCGACAGTCGCCTTTATTTCGCTCTTTTGGCGAGTTCACTTCAGGATTTGTAATTGTTTGCGTGTTGTTATTTCTGCTCCTTGTCAAAGACTCCTTACTCTGGACTACACAGGCTGCTGGAAATACAGTTTGTTCTAAGAGATATGTCTACTTATTGGCAATCAAATATAGATTTTTATATGGATACAACGCAGTTGTTTTTTTAAAGGCCAAACTGAACTTTAAGTTTAAATTCGCTAAATACTTCCAAAGTACTTCAAGACTCATAGTTGGTTTTCTTTAAAAAGTTGTCACAGTTTGAGTAGAGAAGCCTATCTCCTGCCATCATGCTGCAAAGAAGGATCCTTTTTCTCTGTAGAGGTCCAATACAACCCCCCGCGATAAGTCAATCCTCTGCAACCCAGTTGGGTCGTGTTACTGAAGCCAAATTAATCAGGGTGAATGGAGTCATTAAAAGTTAGTTAAAGAGTCTAAAAATGTAACCTTCCCTGTAGTAGTAACCAGTGTCCAGTTATATAACTATTGCCAATTTTCCCTTTTCTTTAATAATTGATATGCAGGATTGGTGTTGGTGCCCAGTCATGTTATCATTGCCGATATCTCTGCCACTGCCACATGATCTTGAGGACTAGAAAGCTGCTCAGGCACAGCCAGCTGTGTAGAAACTTTGCCTTAACAGCCTCCAGCCACAAGTTGCACTTAAAGTATGCTAAAATGAAATACAGACCGAGATGTCATATTAGATATTCTTAAATGCATGTTACTGTGCTTTTGGTGAATCTTGATGAATCATGGTTGCATAAAATAAATAATAGTAAATGAAAACTTCACTAATGGGAATCAGTTTTATTGTCAGCATCTCTACAGCAAATCCTTCTAGCAGTTCATAGTGCCATTAAGATCTAAATGTCTTTATCAAGCCCTAACATAGGTCTCCTATTGCACCTTATTGTGACTCAAATAACATTCACTGCTAAACTCTGAGGAAGGGGGAGGCTTTCCCCTTGAAATGCATTGGATTATTTGATGTAGAAAAAGTGCATTTATTTTTTTTTCCTACAGGAGTTTGGAAAGCAAGAAGATCATGGATGCAACGTGGGCTCCTGCAGACATGTCCTGCGGTGGCAGACGGTACTTGTAGTTTATTCATTTACAGGAATCTGTGAATTAATGAAGCAGCTGTGTGTAGTCCCACACGGATGCACTGTTTTAAAAAGTGACAGTGGACACAGGTGGGAAAACCCCCCCACCGGCTGTTATAGGAGGTGATTAGGGGGATAGGGGGCATGAGCTGCAACACATTCCACCCTAAATATGGGTGGAAGATGTAAAATATTTCAAAGGTGAACTTAGCCTTTAACCAATACACATTTCAAAAAAACCTTTTGAATGATATGAACTTTTGTTATAGGCTCTTCTCAATATCCATCCCAGAGTTTATCATCATCTGAGTGCTCTATTTGTCACCATCAGAGAGGTAGAAGCCAGGACCAGAATAAGGTCCACCTACACCTTCTTTATGGATCAGCTCCTTTGAAGGAAGATATATTCCATTGTATAGCGCTATCACATGCAAATCAGACATGATCTCTGCAACCGGAAGTTGTTCAGACACTGCCAGCCCATCAGAGAATCGGCCTGAACAGTCTACTGCCACCTTAGCATTACTTGGCTGAGACCTCATAACCAATGCCTCGGCACTGGTGTGCATCAGACTGATATAAGGCTCCTTTTATAACATTGGAAGAAGTGGAAGTAAACCCTCCTATCGTTTTCAGCCAAGGAAGCTGCCATCTTGGCCTCTGTTTAATTTTCAACTGCACATGTGATCAGTTATAACACCAGCCATTGGATGGTTTGACATATTGGTTGAGAGCACAACCAATGTGACAGTTAGCATTTCTGGCATGCTTGGAATGTAACTGTTTTTTGAAATGATTAAATCAATGGGTTTACTTCCACTTTAAAAAGACAAGGTTATAGTTTATTTTATTACATTTCATTATATAAGGCTGGCGGTATACTAAAGGACAGGGCTTTTTTTCAGCTGGAACTTGGAACTCTGCCACCACCTCTGGCTCAGGCCCTCGTCTCCTTGCTCACTGCTATCACTTGAAAATACAGAAGTTCAGCTCCTGTATTTACAAGTGACAGCTTGTCTCCCAATGGCTCCCACAAATCTTATCTCCTGAGCGGCTCCTACTGAGTGCAGGATGGGGACAAGGGAGATGCAGGTGCAGGGGGTGCAGTGCAGATGCCTACACCCCTACTGGATGATCTCCCTGTAAGTGAGAGAGGCGGTGTGTATGGGGAGGTAATAGAGCTGGCTGAGTGCTTCAGCCTTATAAAGAAACAAAAGTAAGACGTAGATGTGGAAGATGGTGGAGCTTTTAAGGGGGAGTGGTGGATAAGTTGGGGGCAGTGGAGGTGGGGTTGCTTGCAGAGGTCAAAGTTGAAGAGGGGTGAAATGAGATGTGGATAGGGGATGCAGCTATGGAAGACAGCTGAACTCTACACTATGTATATAACGCACCCCCGAACTCTGCACTCTGTGTGTAACCCCCCCCCCCCCCTTCTCTGAACTTTGCACTTGGTATCTAATGCACTCCTGGTATTTAGTGCCCCTTTCAGATCCTCCCACTGTTAGTGCGATTTAACCACAGTCACTATTTGATGCGGATTAGAGGGTGTGTGTGTGTTGGGGGGTCGTGGTTGAGTTCCTGCACCTATTTTCTGAGTAAACAGCCCTGCTAAAGGAACTCTTTTTCTTGATAGGTCAACTTTAAGCTGTCTGCTGGCCAATGCCTTTTATTGCCTTTTCGAAGTTCAGACCAGCTCCAACTTTTATAGCCCTTCTTCTGTCCTCTAACGTCTTTTTCCTTTCTGTTTTAGCGGGCCCCATAGCGCTACTTATAGTGTTTCCAAGCCCTTTCTTTTTATCTCCTTCAAAATTATTATACTATCAAATAAGGCATAAGTTCCCCCCGACAGCTTAAAAACCTCTTTATAATAAAGGAGATTAAGTAAAGCAAGTAAAAGCACTTCTCCAAAAGCAGTGGGTTAGTACTGAGCCAGTAAAAGTCAAAAAATGGTTTACAAACACTTAAAATCGGTCCCGTAAAAAAAACGGTACCAGTCTCCTGGTTTATTTTTTTAATGCCAAGGCGGGTAGCAGAATTTTCTGTTTGCGCTCTTCAATCAACGTCCCTCCGCTTTTTCATTGTTAACTGTGCGTTAATAGATTCTCCCAGGAAGGAGCAGGGTGCAAAAAAAAAAAAAATATTGTAGATTCACTAGGGCTGAATTTGTTTAATCTGCATTGTCAGGGGACGTGTCGAGAATTATTATCGAGCCGGCGCTTACAAATTCGCCGCCCCAAAATCTCATTTATCCCGATATTTAAATCCCTCAGACGGAGGTAGGGAAAAAAAAAACAGAAAATAGCATTTTCGCTGGGCGACACATCAAAACAGCGATGATACTTTCTTGGAGAGAGAGAGGGAAAGATATGTTTAAAGCCCAGTATTGCTTTATGTTGCAGAAGCTTATTTCATATTAATAGGAATAAACTGGAGGCAGGTTTCCGAAGCGTTTTTACTTTAATGGCTTTCGTATATATAACAGGTTTTCTGCTAATGGGATCTCTGTCGTCGTAGTTTAACCCCTTATTTCAGCCTCAAATAGCAGTGATTAAAATGGTAATGTGGTTTGCAGTCTGTCTTACTAGATAACATGGTAGCAATGGTCTAGGTCTAAGCTGGGATGTTATCTACACCCTTTTGGGCCCCAATGCAAAATGTGAAGCACGGCAAGATACTTCCTCATTAATAATAATGCCTACTATACACATAAATAAATTATGTAATGTAACATGACTATGGGCCTGAAGGCCTCTTTTTGTACTGCTAACTCAATTATTTCCCTTGGTGCCCAAATCTTTCTTTCTATCATTTAGGTCCTATGTGTGGTTCTGTATATATAAGTGTACTTTCTAAAGTAGACCTACACTATATGGCCAAATGTTTATGGACATCTGACCTTCACAGCTACACTATGTGGATAAAAGTACATGAACAGAGCACTCAATTTATTATTTTATTGAATTAATTAAATTATTGATAGGTACTATGCTACAGTATGCAAAGATCATTTAGACAACAGTGGAAGACCCTTGTATACATAGCCAGCTCCATAAAAAAATGGTTTCATGAGTTATGTGTGGAAGAATGCAAGTGGCCTGCTGTAAGGAATCACTTACTTCCTGCTTCTTTCTGTTTGCGCTCCACCTTCGGGTCAGGTGGAACGCATGCGGCACATGATGACGCTGGACGTCGCGCGTGACGTCATTTTCTATCGCCGCTCAAGGCGGCTATTTAGAACGGCGGTATGCACACACAGGTCGTTTGTGCAACCGCTCACACACGGAAGCCTTACCTGTACCTTGTTCCAGCTTACTACCGGTGCTTTCAGAGGACGCTGCACCTCTCCCTCACCTCACTTGACCGGATCTCCGCTTGCTTGCTTTTCCCTCTTGATGTCTGTTGCCACTGCACCTCCGGATCCTGTATTGCCTGCTAGGATAAGTACCCCATAGGGGACCCAGACTCTCCTGCAGCTAATCCCTCTACTGCAAATTATTAATTGCTAACTGTTGGCTTCCTGTTTAATTGCATACATATTTTCCCACATCACATGAAGTGGATATAGATTCCTGTCTGTTTGCTTTACTCCACCTGTGTGCTTAGCTACTAGTTACTGTGAAGTCAGTCCATTGCCACTTGCTGTCCACGCTGCTACATATTGCTGTGCTTCTGCTTTACATGTGTGTCATGTGTGTTCAGGGACTGGAAGTTCAACCACTATGAAGAGTATAGAGATTTAAGTTAACTGACTTAACACTATCTCTGCGCATACTACTGAGTGGTATCTGCAGCTGACGATCCAATCCCTGAAACAATATAGAGTGAACGTGACACCTGCACAGAGCCCTGACCTCAACCCTACTGAACACCCTTGGAGTGCATTGGAACACAGAGTGTGAGCTTCTCATCCAACATTAGTACTTGACCTCAAAAATGGTCTTGGCCGAGTAGGCACAAATTCCCACAGACACACTCCAAAATCTTGCGGAAAGCCTTTACAGAAGCCCTTTTATGTTCTGGAATGACTGTGTCCCTGTGCACAAAGCCAGCTACAGACATGGTTTGATGAGTTTGGTGTAAAAGAACTCAAGTGGCCTGAACTGAACCCTGACCTTAATTTTACTGAACGTTTTTGGGATGAACTGAAATGCTGGTTGCAAGCCAGATCTTAATATCCAACATCAATGCCTGACATCACAAATGCATTTCTGGCTGAATGGAAAAAAATTCCAACAGACACATTCCAAAAATTGTGTAGAAAGCTTCTCTAGAAGAATGGAAGTTCTTATAGCCTCAATGAGGAAGCAACACCATATTAATGCTCAAGGTATTGGAACAGAATGTTCATCTAACCAATATGAGTGTGATGGTCAAGTGGCCACCAGAAGTTTCTAGAGAAACACCAAAATTTGGGGAAAGCCTTTCCAGAAGATCGGAGGCTGTTGTAGCTGCAAAGTGGGACCAACTCCATTATAATTCCCATGGTTTTTTAATTAGATGTTCTACAAGCTCATAAAGGTGTGACGATCAAATGGCCATATGTATTTACAACTTATAAATATGTGTAAATTGTGTCACTTTTGGGCTATTAGGATATTTTCCCATTCCCCTATTCTCCTTTTTATTCATCCCTGCCCAAGTCAACGACAATCTGGCCAACAAGATTGCCCACACAAATGATGCTCCAGAACGCAAACACTATGACATTTCCACCACAATGCAGGTGTGCATCTACTTGCAGGTCTATGGTGGCTATTCTACAAATAGGACTCCTATAGAGTTGTGGTCTAGGTCCTAAGGCCTATAAGGAAGGACAAAATTAGCATTTTCAATGCCAGTAGATCAATCTTTTGTTGAAGATACAATAACAGCACAAAATTGCAGGGTGTTTGCTTGCTATACTTTGCTTGTCCAGGACAAAACTAGACATTGGAAACTATTAAGCCCAAGAAAAGAAGCAATATAGCGTGAAAACACTTTTCTGTAGTAAGTGGATAGGTACCAATCTCTGGATAACAGGTGCTGGTAAGGAAGAATAGCTTATTACGTTGCCTATCTTCTTTACAGAAGAACATCATGGATAATAAAAACAACCAGTAAACCTAAATAATATCAGGCAAAACCCACTTGGGATTTTATTTTAAAAAAGTCCAGAAACTTCAAGTTTTGGCTGCTGTACTAAAGCTGGATACACACTATCCAACGTTTGTGGTTAGATTTCCTTCAGACTTACCTTTTCTATGTAGTGCAAGGGCCTGCCAGATTGCATACAAATTCAAAGTGTTTAGGTTTGACCTCATATTATATGGTTTTGGTAAGTCTAAAGGAAAAAGTCTTCAGAAAATCATATAGTGTGTATGGCCCATTAGTACAAAAGTTGCATTTAGGTGGCTCTGCTTTTGACTTTACTGAGTCACCCTGAAGAAGGGGTCCAAGGCACCAAAAATGTGGCTTATTGCCCTGTGTGTTTACAATAGTTCTGGAAAGACAACATTGGGGTGCTGGTGACATCTTATCCTTTATCTCTGGTTCTGCTAAATGCAATCCACTGAGGTCATGCAAGCACCCTCTAAGTTACATCTGGTGCAGTACATTTAAGATTATGCAGCTCTGAGCTCAATACAAGGTTTGTTTTAAAAGTCTACTAAATACCAAAAGTACATTTAAGATTATGCAGCTCTGAGCTCAATACAAGGTTTGTTTTAAAAGTCTACTAAATACCAAATACTGCACTACAATACGTTTTGCAGGGTACTTTAGTTTCAGATCAACAGGCATTGAAGAGATGCAACTCGTTATTCTACTGCAGCTTCTTTGCAGCCCCTATGTGTCTACATGCACTCCAGTGACATTTCTTAGAGTGGGTTTCCTGGTGGTGACAACAGTGGACCATGCTTGCTCAATGTGTGCTTAAATGGCTATTGGTTTCCATCAGAAGCCTGTGTGACAGGGGGACAACAGTGGACCATGCCTTTTTAAAGTAGAAGCCCAGGCTACTACTAACTAAGCTTAAACCTGCTCCCAAACCTGCTTTTAAAGCCTATTCAAACTACCCTTTAAAAGGAAAATGGCTTATACGTACCTATTTACAGAGTGCCTCAATCCAGTCATGTGATTTCCCCAGTGGCCCACTTTAAGGGGATACCAGAGATCACCAACATTGGCTGCGATGCATGTGCAGTGACATCATCCATAGGCTTACTATGGGGCATCTATTGTCAGCTGTCCCTCCTCTCCCTTGAAGCCACTGCTGGGAGCCGATCATGTGACCAGGCTGGCGTACCCAGTGAATAGGTAAGTATAAGCATATTCCTTTCACAGGGTAGTTAGAATAGGATTTAGAAGGGGTGGGTGCAGGTTTAAGCTCAGTTAGTAATAGCCTGTTAGTAATGAACCTGTGTTAAAAAACAGCCACTGGTCTCCATCGGAAGTCTATGTGAGAGGGTGGCAACGGTAGACCTGTCTAATGTGTGCTGAAACGGCCACCAGTCTCCATTAGAAGCCCGTGTGACAGAGTGACAGCAGTGGCTATGCCTACCTAATTTGTGTTGAAACAGCCAATGGTCTCCATGGGATGTTCGTATGAAAAGGTGACAACAAATGACCTTGCCTGCTTGGTGTGTGTTGAAATGGCTTCTGGTCCCCATGTGAAGTCTGTGTGACAGGATGACCATGCCTGCCTAATATATGTTGAAGTGGTTTCTGGTGTCAATTGGAAGCCAGGGTGACAAGGTGATAACAGTGGACCATGCCTGCTTAATGTGTTTTGAAATGGCCACTGGTCTCAGTTGGAAACCTGTATGACAAGGTGACAACAGTAGACAATGCCTGCTTATTTGTGTGTTCAAATGCCTTCTAGTCTCCATTAAAAACCTGTATGACAGGGTAACAACAGTAGACCATGCCTGCTATTTTGTGCGTTGAAATGGCTTCTGGTCTCCATTGGAAACCTGTATGACAGGGTGACAACAGTAGACCATGCCTGCTATTATGTGTGTTGAAATGGCTTCTGGTCTCCATTGGAAACATGTATGACAGGGTGACAAAAGTAGATCATGTCTGCCTAATGTGTGTTGAAATAGCCCCTGATCTCCATTGGGCACCAATGTAACAGGGTGACAACAAAGGAGCACGATTGGGAGACAGACAAAGATCAACGTCACCCTATAAAAAAAAGGGCCTGAGCAAAGACCTGTACGGCAGGATCACCCGATGTTTTTTTTTAATTAAAGCCTTGTTACTAAAAATATTGAAAATGAATTTAAAGCTTATATAAAATTGTAATGATTGGCTTTGCACCTACTTTATTAGTAAGTAATAGGCACAAGCTGAAAACACGTTATAGATTGCCTATGTTTAACACAAACTCGGAAATTTGACCTCAGTGTTGCTAATAACCAAGAATCCTCAGAACTCGCATTAAAGCAGTATCAAAAGCCGGCCAGAAATTCATGATTGGAAATAACTACATCAGGGACCCTCGGAATTCATTAGCTCCAAGACCTACATCAAAACACAATTATATACAGAGAAGGAATTTATATGACTCTCTTTACTGGGTTATTGGATAGACAAAAAGGCCAGGTGAGGTTACAGGTGACACAGATAGAGAAAATCCGAACCATGCATGCCTCTTCCTCTCTGTCTGAGTCCTCAAACGTGCAGAGGTCTGATGTGTTTCACCTATAAGATTTGTTAGCCCTGATGGAATAGAAGCGGCAAGGCACAATAACTCCTTTTAGCAGAGTATAGGGCAAAGCCATGACTTTATTTGACAGTCTGTCTCTATTGAGGGTAATTTTAATCCTGGTTGAACAGTGATCACTTTGTGTATGATGCAGTGTTTATCAGCAGTAATAGCCTAAACGGCCTTTAAGATGTGACTGTATTGATCTTCCTGCCCTCATTCCCTGTATATTAGTCTCTCTCAAGCCCAGCCTCCCGTGTCACCCGGGTATTGACTTTCCTGCTTCTCCACGGCTCCAGGAACTCACGAATGGCTTTTGTTGTAGGAGAACTCTAGACGTATATTATTGTGTTAAAAACATATTCTGTTGCAATAGGAAAGAAAACTCAGCCACCCATAGATCATGGGAGGAAGAGAAAATTGGGTTGGGGATTTTTAAGGTGCCAGTAAACAAATAAAGATTTTAAAATATACAAAATGTTATTGTTATACTTAAAGTGCAGTTCCGGCCTATTTTGCAACTTTAGTGATTCCTGGAGAGATCGCTATGCTGATCAACAATTGGGCATTTTAAATTTTTTTTCGGGGGTCCCTTACCTTATTTTCAGGGCATTTTTTATTGTACTTCCTCCTTCTACCCCCCTCTGTGGCCGCGGCCACCGACATCACTTCCGCCTTTGCATTGCACCCTGGGAGCTGTTTGTCATCACTCCCAGGAGGCTGGAATCAGGAAGAACTCCCAGAACACTCCCTGGAATCAGGAAGAACTCCCAGAACACTCCCTGGAATCAGGAAGAACTCCCAGAACACTCCCTGGAATCAGGAAGAACTCCCAGAACACTCCCTGGAATCAGGAGGAACTCCCAGAACACTCCCTGGAATCAGGAAGAAGGACACAGCCGATTACACTGCGGCTTCAGATGCCCACATCCAAGATGGCCGCACCCAGACAGCGTTTTTAAAAGTAAGATTTTGACTAAAATCCAATACTGTACACCTTGTAAGTATGACAATAGCGGTTCTGTAAAGGGCGATGGATAAGTATTATAGGGGTATTTTTAGTTAAAAAAGGTATTTGAGGCCGGAACTCCGCTTTAATAGAGCTAAAAGTGGAAAAGTGGTGTTTAAGTTAGGAGCATTTCCATGGAGCAAAAAATTATCCAGGGACCAACCATTAAAACCAGGACTGTCTTGCGATCCAAGAGCTGTTAATGGTGTTTAAGTTCAATGTACAAAACTGTGGTAAAATATATCTGTATTCCATGAACCTACAGCTGGGATTGGACCCAAATAATGTTGGTATGAGACACAGTAGGATCTACAACAGGTGTAGCAGCATGGTTGCTTCACTGTAGTGTGCTATTAATCGAGTGATGGCGGGATGCTTGCAATGCAGCAGCAATATTCTAAACTATACACACTTGCGTGCTGCTGTGTGGCTGAAAGGATTGCACTTTTCGTGGGGTGATGCCCGCTCTGTCCTAGGTGTCTCCTTGCATGAACAATCCACTCTCCCTCTTTGAAATCCCTGAGTCCGTAGGAGGCAGATAAAGGCTCTGTATTGATTTGCGGCTCAGTGAAGCATTGAAGATTTTCCTCTTTCTTAAGTCAATCACGGTGAAAATGAAATAATTTTTTGTCGGCTGCAAGCTCACGACTCTTTTCTTGTCATCCTCCTTTTTTTTCTATTTGTAGTCATCTTGACTTTTCTTTTCATCCCCTGCATTCCTAGTCTATCCCAGAGCATGATCACTTTTGGCCTGGAGTTGGTTCAAGTATGTGGCCAAGTACCTTTGACTTGTGACACCCCACCACCACCTATATAAAAATGTATAATAACAAATTAAAATCCATGAATATTAAGCATTTTGTTAATTCAATGTGTTATTGTGCGTTCAGAAGTACTGTGTTAGAGCA
This sequence comes from Pelophylax lessonae, assembly GCF_965119305.1. Lineage (NCBI taxonomy): Eukaryota > Metazoa > Chordata > Amphibia > Anura > Ranidae > Pelophylax > Pelophylax lessonae. Next base: position 204,544,472 of record NC_138779.1, on the reverse strand, counting down.
GCCCATTATTTTTGAGTCAGTCAGAATTGAGTCCACTTGAAAATGGTTTTCAGTTTTTGATAGACCCTGGTGGCCTGCCTCAGACAATGGTTTGCAAAGCCCAACAGTGAGATATCCTCACCTTAACTACGGACTCCTGACCACCTGGGAGTTCATTGCATTGTGGATCATTGTTTATTGAGAAAGTGTTGCAATCGGCACTATTTCGGTTTTATTTTTATTTTATTGAGGGTTTTAAACATTCAACGAGACATGGGTGTACAAGACACTGGAACATTCTTCTAGGCTTCTTCTCAAAATATTTCAAAATTGTTACAAAAAAAAAAAAATATATAGAAATTACGGATGATCAGCGATCAGTATGGATATGTCGCCTGAGTTTCAGATGTCAGTAAATGAAAATTCACTGCTTCCTGGAGGGAGTAAGAAGCAGAAGGAAGTAAGAGATTGCTTAGAATCTACGACTCCTTGTCTAAAACTGTTGGTAGGCAAAAGTGAGGAGTCAAAGTAAAATGATAGTTAAGAGTTGGGAGTTATTGAAGATCCTAGAAATTAGTTAGGGATGGGCGGGGTATAGGGTTAAGCCTCGTACACACGCACCGATTCTTGGCCGACCGATCGGCCGTCTTTTGTCCAGTGTTGTTGTGTTGGTTGAAATGTGCTCTAGACTGCACACAAATTTTGTCGGCCAACAACAACCAACTGCAGAAGTGATGTCATGTTCTGGTCTACTTTTCGTGTTTCGTGTGTTTTTTCTTCTCTGAGCATGCCCAGTCTTGATCATCACATTTTTGTCTGCTGAAATCTGTACTGACTGAGGAACAATCGGCCGTTCTGCTGACAGCCAACAAAAATTTTATAGCATGCCCACCAGATTTTGTTCGGCCGAAAAGTCGCAGTTGGTTGTCGAAAGCATCATTCTAACAAGCCGACAATCGACCGATCGGACGTTGGCCAAAAATTTACGGCCAACAATCGGTGCGTGTGTACGAGGCTTTAGAGTCTGAATTATGTCCACATTGCCTTATTGTTGAAGTTTACAACTACTTTGTCAAAGTTCCAACAGCATGCCACCCAAATAAAATGGGAAATAGTGGTCGATCCAGGGTTGAACTTAGAAACAGAGTCTTTGAGGATCTCCTTAAGGAAAAACCAGTTAATTTTCTGTATAAATTGACTGAATGTAGGAATTGATTACCACCATACTTTTGCTGGGACCTGTTTGGCTACCATGAAAATAAATAGTAAATTGATTATTCGTACAGAGTTCAGGTTTTGTAAAGCTTCTCTTGGGTGTTTAGGAATACCTTTCCCCAGGAGTGTATAGACCAGGGGTTCTCCAAACTTTCTAAAGTAAGTATTAGTTCACCGTCTTGCAGAATTTAGGCAGACCAGATTGTGGGCAGTGGGAGTAGAACTAATATAGCATTAGTGGAAAGTAAATAATACCTCAATCTTAGTGGTCAGTGGGAGTAGAAAAAACTACATAGCACCTGTGTTCTGTAGGAGGAATAGTGCCTCATCGTTGGTATCAGTGGGAGGAATAGTACCCTATCATTAGTATATGTGGAAGGAATAGTGCCCTATTATTGGTATCAGTGGGAGGAATAGTGCTTCATCATTGGTATCAGTGGGAGGAATAGTGCCCCATCATCGGTATCAGTGGGAGGAATAATGCCCTATCAATGGTATCAGTGGGATGGATAGTGCCCCATCATTGGTATCAGTGGGAGAATAGTGCCCCATCATTGGTATCAGTAGGAGGAATAGTGCCCCATCAATGGTATCAGTGGGGTGGATAGTGCCCCATCATTGGTATCAGTGGGAGAATAGTGCCCCATCATTGGTATCAGTAGGAGGAATAGTGCCCCATCAATGGTATCAGTGGGGTGGATAGTGCTCCATCATTGGTATCAGTGGGAGAATAGTGCCCCATCATTGGTATCAGTAGGAGGAATAGTGCCCCATCAATGGTATCAGTGGGGTGGATAGTGCCCCATCATTGGTATCAGTAGGAGGAATAGTGCCCCATCATTGGTATCAGTAAGAGGAATAGCGCCCCCATCATTAGTGTCAGTTGAAGGAATAGTGTTTTATCCTTAGTGTCAGTGGAAGGAATAGTGCCCTATCGTTGGTATCAGTGGCAGCAATTACTTCCCACTGTTGGCGTCTAGTAATAGGAATAGTGCCTCATAGCAGCAGGAGGAATCAGGTTCATTGATCAGGTTCTTTGTGAGATGATTAAGGTCATTTGGTTGATGTCTGTCTACCTGTTCATACTTTTTCACCATAAACCCACGATCAAGAGAAGGAAGCCGTTTTATTACCCTGGAATTTTGTTGAACCATTCCATTTATGTTTAGTACAGAATAGATATTCATACGGCTTTAAAATAAAAGAAGCAACTGACACCTTTTGTATTGGGATTCCACAATTGTAGGCTTCCCTGGCTCGGCGATCATCTGTGTGACCTTTTCTATGTCCCTCTCCTGCATATCTGGTGTAACACAAGATAATCTGAGGTTCACAATACAGCCGATTCCCATTCACATCAATACACTATGCTGCACCATTAGCCATGCGTTACGCTCCACTCATCTGACTAGAAATTGCCCTCTGAATTCTGATTATACCAACACACTGACTGCATACAACGTGCTATTATTATGATGGAACAAAGCACCTCTGATACTGAGCCATATATAACCACGTATGATTTTTAACCTTTTTGTGAGCCAGATCATTTCTTTGGTGCTGCCATTGAGCAGAATACACATTGAAATGCAGCTACACTCACTGTTCAATTCCTTAAAGTGTCAGTGCACCCAAAAGGTGATAGTTTGTTTACAGCTGGAGCCTGGTTGGCTGAGTCAGATCCTGGCTTTTAAGATGTCTTGGATACTCCAAGATTGAGATCTCCTGGTCTATATGTACTGACACGGTTCCTGCACATCTAAGAGATTTGGGTGGTTTAACTATCTTTATGTGGTCAGAACTCCTCCCATTACATTCTCCATATTATACAATAAATACAAGTCCAGCAAGGCTGGTGGGAGTATTTCACATAGGCCACCTGGAACCTAAAAATACCATAAGATTACCCATTAAATCCCAACTCCAGGCACCTTTTTTGTTACTCTGGGACAGATTACAGTCATTGTCAACTTTGCCATCTATGTCAACATCAGGGGGATTTCTCTCCACTTCCTGTCTATTAGAAAGGTGTCAGACAGAACAGGAAGTGAGGGAATATCTTTTCACTTCCTGTCTAGTAAACAGCTATTAGATAGAACAGGAAATAGGGAAAAAAAAAACACTTTCTGTCTATGAGACAGGTGTCATACTGGACAAAAGTGAGTGAAGATTCCAATCTTCCCTTCTATGAAACTCTCATCTTCCTGTCTCCTAAACAGATATGAGATTGAAAATCTCTCCACTTCCTGTTTGTAAGACAGGTGTCAGATGGAATAAGAAGTGTGGCAAAAATCTCTTCCCTTCCTGTCTGATTGACAACTATTACATGAAAAAGGAAGTAAAGGAAAATCCTCGCTTTGCCTGTCTATTAACACAGGCATCATACGGCATAGAAAGTGGGTTAAAACCTCCAACCTCCTAGGTAGCTGCTAGAAGATTGCCAGGTACATTTATATTGTATGCTGCTTACCAGAGAGCAGGATCCATTGGTAGGGTCTGCTCATGGTTCTCAGGTGCAGCTCAGCTTGTCTGAAAATGTTTCACACTAGTCCAATTGGGAAGTATATTGGACAGTGGACGGAAAGCTGACAAGTGAGGGCACAGGCATTGTTACAGCCCTGATGTTTGGCAGAGGAAAGAGCCTAAGTGCATGCTGGGATGCTGTATAAATGCCAAGGGCACATGTGCTCAGGGCCTTTCAGCTGGAGGCTTTCAGCCTAGCTGCTGCCATAACCCCGGTATTAAACATCAAAGTAATGATGTGTATATACTGTGGGCGGTCGGCTATGTAGGTGTCAGATGGAAAAGAAAATGATGGAAAAAGTCTCCATTTCCTGTCTTCCTGTCTATCAGACAGTTGTCAGGAACAGGAAGTAGGAGGAAATCTCCCCACTTCTGGTCTCTTAGAAAGGAGTCAGATGGAACAGGAAGTGATGCAAAATCTTTCTATCCCCTATCTATTAAACAGGTGACAGATGAAACAGGAAGTGAGGGGAAATCTCTCTATTTCCTGTTCACTTTTAGACAGTTGTCAAATTGAACAGGAAGGAAATATCTCCACATCTCATCTTTTAGAACGTTGTCAGATGGAACATCAAGTAACAAAAAATATCTTTATTTCCTGTCAGTTAAACAGGTACCATATTAAACATTAAGTGATGGAAAAACTCTTAACTTCCTTTTTATTAGAAAGTTGTCAGAGGGAACAGGAAGTGAGAGGAAAACTTTCCATTTCCTGTCTATTAGGCAGGTAGCAGAACTAAAAGGAAATGAGGGAAAACTCTCTCCACTTCTTGTCTATTAGACAGGTGTCAAATGGAACAGGAAGTGGAATGAAATAACTCAACTTCCTTTCTTTTAGATGCAACAGAAAGTGTAGAAAAATCTCTCCATTTCCTGACTATTAGACAGCTATGGTAAGGCGCAAAAGACATCAATGAAAACACATTTTAAGTAGAATAATGGCGCTTTTCCACTGCATGGAACCGAACGGTTCGGCTCGCTTTTGTGCTTTTCCACTGCTGGTACCGCATGGTATGGTGTAGGAATGGTACGGTACGGCGGCGCTTTTCCACTGCATGGAACCGAACGGTACGGCTCTCAAAAACAGTATCACCTCGATTGTGGTTCCAAGAGGTACCATACCCGGTACCATATCCCACAATCCTTTGCATGCAGTCACTACTAGCCACTGATTGGTCAGACAATCCCACCCACCCCGTTGTTATCCCACCCACTTAACTTTAGTAATTCTTTAGTGGAAAAGCAAATCATACCGTACCGTAGCGAACCGTTACAACACCGTACCATGCGGTACCAGCAGCGGAAAAGCAAACCGGGCAAAGCAGGGCAGAGTAGAGCCGAGCCGGTACTTGCAGTGGAAAAGTGCCATAAGTAAGAGTTAGATCCTCTGTCAGGAATTTATTGCTGTGCCCCCATTAGGGAGATTTTCTCTCACTTTTTGTCTAGGTGACAAGGGAAAGGGGAGGAACTTCAAATCAGAATTCAAATTCTAACAAAGTCTACGCCAAAATGATGTGAGTACAGTTTTTAGGATTGCAATTGGCATATACTCCAGAATGTTATGAAGAGTGATCAGATGAATTGCAATCGATTGCAAAGTCCCTCTTTGCCATGAAAATGAACATAGTCCCATAAAAAAACATTTCCAACTGCATTTGTAAAGGCTTCAGGGTGCCCAAGAAAGTCCAGCAAGCACCAGGACTGTCTTTTACAGTTGATTCAGCTTTAGGATCGGAGCACCACCAGTGCAGAACTTGCTCAGGAAGGGCAGTAGGCAGGTGTGAGTCCATCTGCACGTACAGTGAGGAGAAGACTTTTGGAGGATGGCCTGGTGTCAAGAAGTGTCAAGCCACTTCTCTCCAGGAAAAACTTCAGGGACAGACTGATATTCTGCAAAAGGTACAGGGATTGGACTGCTGAGGACTGGGGTAACGTCATTTTCTCTGATGAATCCCCTTTCCCATTGTTTGGGGCATCCAGAAAAAACCTTGTCCAGAGAAGAGAAGGTGAGCGCTACCATCAGTCCTGTGTCATGCCAACAGTAAAGCATCCCGAGACCATTCATATGTGGGGATGTTTCTCAGCCAAGGAAGTGGGCTCACTCACAATTTTGTTAAGAACACAGCCATGAATAAAGAATGGTACAAAAACATCCCCCGAGAGCAACTTCTCCCAACCATCAAAGAACAGTTTGGTGAGGAATAAAGCCTTTTCCAGCATGATGGAGCACCTTGCCATAAGGCAAAATTGATAACTAATGGCACTTTTCCACTGCAATACCGGCTCGGCTCCACTTGGCCCTGCTTGGCCCTTTTGGTTTTCCACTGCATGGTACCGCATGGTACGGTGTTGGAACAGTTCGGTACGGTTTGCTTTTCCACTAAAGTAGTACTAAAGTAAGTGGATGGGATAACAACGATTCTCTGACCAATCAGTGGCAAGTAGTGACAAACAGTCAAGGCTGCATGCAAAGGATTGTGGGATATGGTACCGGTACGGCCCTCTTGGAACCACAACTGAGGTGGTACTGTTTAGAGAGCCGTACCATTCGGTTCCATGTAGTGCAGGGGTGTCAAACTCAATTTCATCAAAGGGCCGCATGAGCAGTATGATTGCCCTCAAAGGGCCAGTTGTATCTAGGGTGCGCTACATACAGAGTGCAGAGTTCAGGAGTGCATTAGGTACAGAGTGTTGGGTTTAGGGGTGCACTATGCACAGTGTGCAACCCAACCCTCCCAAAGCTTTATTGCTTCTCTCTCTTCTACCTTGCCTGGCTCTTGTACCTACCTGTGAAAGGCGAGGCAGAGCCGCGTACAAAGAGGTCATTCTCTCTCTCAGCTGGAGATCTGTCCCTGCCATTAGTGTGTGCAGGGATCTGTTACTTCTGGGAAAACTGCTGTGTTTGCACGTGACAGCGGGGAGCGGAGGGCCAGAGCCGGAGGTGGTAGAATGGAGTTTCACCATGTTCTGGCTGCAGAACTGGATGCGAGGGCCACTTGATAAGGCCTGGAGGGCCGGATTCGGCCCGCGGGCCTTGTGTTTGACATGTGTGATGTAGTGGAAAAGCGCCGCCATACCGAACCGTTCCTACACCATACCATGCGGTACCATGCAGTGGAAAGGCACAAAAGCGAGCCGAACCGTTCGGTTCCATGCAGTGGAAAAGCTCCATAAGTGGCTTGTGGAAAAAAACATCGAAATTTTGGGTCCATGGCCAGGAAACTCCCCAGATCTTAATCCCATTGAGAACTTGTGGTCAATCCTCAAGAGGCGGGTGAACAAAAAAACACCACAAATTCTGACAAACTCCAAGCATTGATTATGCAAGAATGGGCTGCCATCAGTCAGGATGTGGCCCAGAAAGTGATTGACCCCATGCCAGGGCAAATTGCAGAGGTCTTGAAAAACAAAGGTCAACATTGCAAATATTGACTCTTTGCATAAACATAATGTCATTGTCAATAAAAGCCTTTTACATTAATGAAATGCTTGTAATTATACCTCAGTATACCATAGTAACATCTGACAAAAAGATCTAAAAACACTGAAGCAGTAGACTTTGTGAAAAGTAATATTTGTGTCATTCTCAAAATTTTTGGCCACGGCTGTACACGGGGAAATAAAAGTGATTTTTATATTTTTATCTTCTGTTTTGAAAAGGTGGAGCTTCCCTTTAAACGTATGCAGCTTCCAGCATGCTTTATTAGCCGCCGGCTGGCAGAATCTCAGCTCCGTCCAGACAATGCAGGAACTGTGCTGAGTCAGAACATCGCTCTGCGCTCCCCTGCAAACCCCGCCGATGACTTGTGTGTAAGTTATACTAAGTATTCTTCTTTATTAGTCCTCCTAGATTCGCCCGCCCTGCTTCCGTAAGCATTGAGAGCGAAACTAGGCCAGTTTACTGTATATTTTTTCTTTGTTTGTCAAGCGCAAAAAAATTCCTGTCAGTTTTACGGTACACGGGAGGATCGGCTGCTCCCAGGGAGGCGGGAGGGGAGGACTTAATGCAGATGTAAGGAGCGCTCGCCAGCGCTGTGAATCAAAGAGAGGAAAGGAGGACAGGCAGTGGAATTAACCCTTACGAGATGCAGAAAAGAAATCACAACATTTTTTTAAAGGGTTAGTTTACCTTCACCAAAAGACTGCCTATGCAGATAAGGGGAGTCTGTAATAAAAAAGTGTAGGCCTACAGGTGTAGGCCATTTACATACTGTACCTCATGAAGCCAGACTGGAATACTCCCAGGACATTGCTAGGAAGTTGCTAAGGCCAGCCATAGATGGTTCCAATCTCAGCCAGCAGGAATCATGAGCGGGCAGACTGAATGTACCAAGTTGATTGAGCGATTGGGTACAACCAGCCTGCCGGATTCACTTGCAATTATCACTAGCAGCTGCTATAGCGCTAGCAATAATCACTGTCTTTTCTCGGCCAGGAGGATGGCTTCCCCTGCCTGCCCCCCCTCCAGGAGCAGACAATGGCCCAGCAGAAGGGATCCTCCTGTCAGCACTGTCTGTGTTTATGGGGGAATCTTGCAAATTTCTGTCCTGCACCACCTATGGCCGCCCCCCCCCCCCTCCATGCATCTGGCCCCCTAATCTACATGCAGGGCGCCGGATGCATGGATTCCAATAGAAGCCAGAGGCTCTAATAGGCTTCAAAAAAAGGGTGGGCTCGGGGCACAGAGCACTGTGCCCGGAGCCCACCCAGTTGTATGACAATATTCACTATTATCACACTGATTCTCCTCCCAGCCAATCAGGAAGCGGGTCGTGAGACGTGAGGCTGAAAAGAGAAGCGATTTTACTGGCCATTGGAGGAGAGGAGACGCACGGCCGGAGGAGGTAAGAATGCTGGATGCCGGGGGGGGGGGGGGGTCTTGGTGTATTTGCCTGCCGGCCGGCCCTCCGTCCCGCTGGGGGGTGGATTTCCCCGCCACTTCCTGTACCATGCTGCCAGTGCCCACAGCCTTGCTGCATCTCCTGTGCCATGCTGCCAGTGCCCAGTTCCCACAGCCTTGCTGCATCTCCTGTGCCATGCTGCCAGTGCCCACAGCCTTGCTGCATCTCCTGTGCCATGCTGCCAGTGCCCACAGCCTTGCTGCATCTCCTGTGCCATGCTGCCAGTGCTCACAGCCTTGCTGCATCTCCTGTACCATGCTGCCAGTGCCCACAGCCCTGCTGCTTGCCTGTACCATGCTGCCAGTGCCCAGTGCCCACAGCCTTGCTGCATCTCCTGTGCCATGCTGCCAGTGCCCACAGCCTTGCTGCATCTCCTGTGCCATGCTGCCAGTGCCCACAGCCTTGCTGCATCTCCTGTGCCATGCTACCAGTGCCCACAGCCTTGCTGCATCTCCTGTGCCATGCTGCCAGTGCCCAGTTCCCACAGCCTTGCTGCATCTCCTGTGCCATGCTGCCAGTGCCCACAGCCTTGCTGCATCTCCTGTGCCATGCTGCCAGTGCCCAGTGCCCACAGTCTTGCTGCATCTCCTGTGCCATGCTGCCAGTGCCCACAGCCTTGCTGCATCTCCTGTATCATGATGCCAGTGCCCACAGCCCTGCATTTCCTGTACCATGCTGCCAGTGCCCAGTGACCACAGCCCTGCATCTCCTGTACTATGCTGCCCAGTGCCCACAGCCCTGCATCTCCTGTACCATGCCTGTACCATGCCCGCAGCACCGCATCTCCATGTCTGCAGCCCCTGCACTATGCCTGCAACTACTGCATCTCCTGTACCATGTCCGCAGCCCCTGCACCATGCCAACAATCCCTGCATCTCATGTACCATGTCCGCAGCCCCTGCAAATTCCAGCAACCCCTGCATCTCCTGTACCATGTCTGCAGCCCCTGCACTATGCCCACAGCCCTGGCAGATTTTCCCCCTTAATGACCAGGCCATTTTTGCGATTCCGGACTGCGTTACTTTAAAGGACAATTGCGCGGTCGTGCAAAACTGTACCCTTAAAAAATGAATGTCCTTTCTTTCCCACAAATAGAGCTTTCTTTTGGTGGTATTTGATCACCTGTGTGATTTTTATTTATTGCGTTATAAACCAAAAAAGTGAACAATTCGGAAAAGAAAAATATTGTTTTTCACATTCTGCGATATAACATTCCCCCCCATAAAAATTTAAAAATCTAATTTTGGTCAAAAAAATCCCAATAAGCGTATTTTGATTGGTTTGTGCAAAAGTTAGTAATAGCGTCAATCTGCGATTTTTAGTGGGACTGCGACATTGCTGCAGACAGATCGGACCCCTAACTGACATTTTTGACACTTTTGGGGGTACCAGTGACATTACTACAGTAATCAGTGCTATAAATATGCCCTGTTACTGTAATAATGACACTTGGAGGGAAGGGGGTTAACCCGGGGGTGATCAAAGGGTTAAGTGTGAGCCTAGGTGGTGTTTTCTAACTGTATGGGGGAGGGGCTTGTGAAATGGCCATAGAGACCTGTGTTCCTATATAGAAGGATCCCAGGCGCTCTGTGATCATTTCAGGGAGAACAACGGTCAGCTGTATTTACAACAGCAGGCCGTCGTTCTCTCTCAGCAGGGAACGATCGCAGGTGCCCGGCTGCAATTGTGGCCGCTGGCCCCGTGGATTGGCATCCTTGCTGCCTAGTGGGGGCCCCCAGGAGCGCTCTCACAAGCCAACGTACCCATACAAAACAACGAAATATAAAAGTAGGCACTTTGTACCCACTTTTAATGTACAGAGAGGAAGAGGTGGAGCCTTAAGAGGAAGGGGTGTGGTTTATAGATGATAGGGCGGGTCTGAAACAGGAAGGGGTTTGGCCTTGACAGTAAGGGGTGGGTCGTAGGTAAATTAGGGGGTGCACAAGTTTAGTCCGGCCTAGGGCAGCACAAAACCTAAATACACCACTGCTGAAGGCTGGGTTACAGGACAATAGGGAGACAAAAAAGTATAATAATGATTTTGTACTTTCATCTTCTTGAATTGAAAATTACAAATGGCGCTTTTCCACTGCATGGAACCAAACGGTTCGGCTCGCTTTTGTGCTTTTCCACTGCTGGTACCGCATGGTACGGTGTAGGAACGGTTTGGTACGGTACGGTACGGCAGCGCTTTTCCACTGCATGGAACCGAACGGTACGGCTCTCAAAAACAGTATCACCTCGATTGTGGTTCCAAGAGGTACCATGCCCGGTACCATATCCCACAATCCTTTGCATGCAGTCACTACTAGCCACTGATTGGTCAGAGAATCGTTGTTATCCCACCCACTTAACTTTAATGGAAAAGCAAACCATACCGTACCGTACCGAACCGTTTCACCACCGTACCATGCGGTACCAGCAGTGGAAAAGCAAACCGGGCCAAGCAGGGCCGAGTAGAGCCGAGCCGGTACTTGCAGTGGAAAAGTGCCAAAAGTTTCCTGAATAGAATTTTGCCAATTATATTTTTTCTACAGCTTTTAACACAATGTTTAATCTGCTATTTTTGGATCCAACAAAGTCACCACCGACATTTGTCTGGTATTCCCGCCTGCACTTATATTATTGTCCGATCTAGGATGGAGTCTGGAGAATTACGTACATGTGTAGCAGAGTTTTTTTTTTTCACGAACTGGGAACCGTCATGTATCTGTTTCTCTCTAAGCGCCATGTCGAATGTATCCAGTGTGAAAAAGAATTAGAAGATGTGTTAACCGCTTAAGACTATTAAATATGAACATTGTACATTGAATCTGCCACACATTAAAAGCACTCAGCCAAGTAACAAATTATCCACACTCCTCCTCCCCGCAAGGATGTTCGTGCGTCAGGCCCTTATTATCAGCACATTTTAGACTTGTGACCGTGAAGATGGTGTTACAACCGCTAAAACAAGTGACATCTCCGGTGATGGTAAAAGAAGAAAGGAACAAAATTTTGTTTAAAAAAATGTGTGTGTGTGTATATATATATACAGTATATATACAGCATCTCACAAAAGTGAGTACACCCTTCACATTTTTGTAAATATTTTATTATATCTTTTCATGTGACAACACTGAAGAAATGACACTTTGCTACAATGTAAAGTAGTGAGTGTACAGCTTGTATAACAAGCTGAGAGAACCATGAATGCCAACAAGTACTGTGACATACTGAAGCAGAGCATGACCCCCTCCCTTTGGAGACTGGGCCGCAGGGCAGAATTCCAACATGATAACGACACCAAACACACCTCTAAGATGACCACTGCCTTGCTAAAGAAGCAGAGGATAAAGGTGATGGATTGGCCAAGCATGTCTCCAGACCTAAACCCTATTGAGCATCTGTGGGGCCTCCTCAAACGGAAGGTGGAGGAGCACAAGGTCTCTAACATCCACCAGCTCCGTGATGTCGTCATGGAGGAGTGGAAGAGGACTCCAGGGGCAACCTGTGAAGCTCTGGTGAACTCCATACCCAAGAGGGTTAAGGCAGTGCTGGAAAATAATGGTGACCACACAAAATATTGACACTTTGGGCCCAAATTAGACATTTTATCTTAGGGGTGTACTCACTTTTGTTGCCAGCGGTTTAGACATTAATGGCTGTGTGATGAGTTATTTTGAGGGGACAGCAAATTTACAGTTATACAAGCTGTACACTCACTACTTTACATTGTAGCAAAGTGTCATTTTTTCAGTGTTGTCACATGAAAAGATAGAATAAAATATTTACAAAAATGTGAGGGGTGTACTCACTTTTGTGAGATACTGTATATATATATATATATATATATATATATATATATGTATGTATGTATGTGTATATATATATATATATTTATTTATTTATTGTGTGTGTGTGTATGTATGTAAGTATGTATATGTGTGTATATATATATATATATATATATATACACACAAAGTAAGTGTATATATATATATATATGTTACAATATGTATGACAGTAATATATACTGTATAGTATTATTCAGACACTATTCACCTAGGTTGGCCCCTTTTGTCTGTCTGTGCAATCTTTGGTAGATATCAATAATGTAATATAATACTCAAAGCGGTATTGATCCCAAAAGCAAGTACATCTAACATTTCTCTCCTCCCATACCAGCAATACTGCTGTCTGCTGTGCCCCCTGTGCTCCTTCAACCAGAGTGGAGGTACTGTAAATCAGGAGGTGTGTTACTGGCTAGATCACCAGGTGAAAACAGAAGGAGAAAAAAGCCTAAAAAAGAAAATGAATGCAGCCACCATATCTTATAATTGATAAGCTGCATTATTTTATAGTTTACCACTTTAAAGTACAGAATATCTAAAGCAAAAAAACTTTTTTTTATATATATTTTGCATGTATAAAGAAAGGGATAAAGTATATATTTTTTTTTTTTTTTTAAAGCCCGTAGCGTGTGAAACACACTCAAAAGACTTCACCCGGTGCATAAAAAAGTGCACACACACAAACGTGAGGAACACAAAAAGTGCACAGGGTGTGCAAACAAATGGTCTTCCCTCCGAAGAGGTAGGACCCGAAAGGGATAAAGTATAACTAAAGGTAAAACTTTTTTTTTAGTTTTGGCTAGGGTGAAGAGGGATTAGAATACCTGTCAGTTTTTATTGCTGTCTGCGCCCCCGTTAGGGAGATTAACCGTCTCTATTTGTCCTGTTTACCATCATCTTTAAAAGGGAAATTAAAAGAAAGTCCCACATTTTGGGTTATCCCAATGGGGACACTAGTTCTGGTGATCTGGGGGTCCCCAAGGAATTCCCCTAATTTGCAGGGATTTCTTCTCACTTCCTGTTTGGCTATGGGACAGGAAGTGAAGGAAAATCTCTGCAACAGGACACTTATAGTTCTACTTTAACCATTTGCCTACTGAGCACTTTTACCCCCTTGCTGCCCAGGCCAATTTTCAGCTTTCAGCGCTGCCACACTTTGAATGACAACTGGGGAGTAATGCAACACTGTACCCAAATTAAATTTTTATAATTTTTTTTTCACACAAATAGAGCTTTCTTTTGGTGGTATTTAATCATCTCTGGGTTTTTTGTTTTGTTGCTAAGCAAAAAAAAAAAAAAAGTGAAGAAAAAAAAAAAACAAAACATTTTTCATAGTTTGTTATAAAATTTTGCAAACAGGTAATTTTTCTCCTTCACTGATGTGCACTGATGTGCACTGATAGGTGACATTGATGGGCACTGATGAGACAGCACTGGTGGGCACTAATGAGGAGGCACTGATGAGGCTTCACTGATAGTCGGCACTGATAGGTAGCACTAATAGGCGGCACTGATGGGCACTGAGAGTTGGCACTGATAGGCACTTATTGTATAGGAAGTGGTTAAATTATAACTAAAGGCAAAACATTTTTTTTTCATTTTGGATAGAGAAAGGGAGGGTTATAACCTGTCAGAATTTTTTTTTTTCCGCCATCTGTGTCCCATTGCAGAGATTTCCCTTCACTTCCTGTCTCATAGCAAAACCGGAAGTGAGAGGAAATCCCTACAAATTAAGGGAATTCCTTGGGGACCCCCCAGGTCACCAGAACTAGTGTTCCCACTAGTGTTTTTTTTTTTTTTAGATTTAGATGGATGGCGATGGGTTAGAATGATTGTCAGGTTTTTATTGTTATTGATTCCCCTGTTAGGTAGATTTATTCTCTCCAATGGTCCTGATCACCAATATCAGTGGGAAAGAAAATCACAAATTTTCAGTTGCCACCAGAACAGTGGGGACCCCTATGGGGACCGCTGAAATTCCCAGCATCTGAATCTCATTGGCTGCAGTGCAGGAAATGACCTCAATTCTGATGTGCTTGAGACACCTGTCACAACTTTGCTGGTACCTTTTATCTAAAGGCAGGGTCCCCCTTTAGGATATCATATTGATATACCATTATCAGACCATATATTTTAAGGAGAATCAATTCTTCTTGTCTTTATAATCAAGCCTGTTTTATATTAAAATATTTTTATACTCAGGATTTTTATATTACCCTCATATTTTAAAGTAATCAAGTAACAAAGGCGGATGATTGATGTGGAGCTAAAATAAGAGAGGCTGTAAAACGGAGGAGGAATAAAGGATGTTAAGATGATGGGTTAACGCATTTGTTTCCAGAAAGGATTGTGGGTAAGTAAGGGTGAGAAAATCAGTTTGATGGATGGCAGCTCAACTTTGCTTCTATTCTTCTAAAGTACTTTCATCTTATGGAAATTGCTAAATATACCCATTTATCGCTTGTTTTCCACCAATAGGAGAAGAGCTACTACAATGACCAGTATCCACATAACAGAAGCAGATGGAAATGTCTCCTCCAATGACAAGCATCTCCCAATCAAGGCAAAATGCTGGCGGTCAAGGCCAACTGGGCTAAGGAAGTAATGGAACATAGTATTAGGTTACCTCCGTAGATGATATGAGGCAATTATAAAACATATTTCTAATTAGGTGTGTCCAAAGCCAACATTTTTGGGGGATTTGGACAGAGTATGGAAGGACTGGAACCCCTGCCTGGAACTTTATGCTTCAACCACCAGCTGCTGATGAGCTTCCCTGTTTCACAATGTACTAAATACAAACTACAACCGGACTTGTCCACTGCCAAGACACTCTTCTTTTTGGTGTATCCACAGCCATAATCCTTGAGGAAGCAGGCGATGCCCTTGAAACGCGCTGCCCAGTCATACAACCTTTGTCTGACCTTGTAGAGAAATAAACTAGTAATTTGTGGACTTTTACCCAATGGTGTGATGTTTCAGTTGTACACATTTTCACGTCAGGGTCCATAAACACTCCTTTTCTTCTGGTCTATCCACAGCAATAAGCCCTGATGAAGCAGGCAATGCCCTTCAAACGTACTGCCAGGAATGGGATTAACCAGTCCCGGAAGGATTTGCCCCCTTTCTGACCAGGCCCTATTTTGCTAATCGGCACTGCGTTGTTTAACGGACAATTGCGCGGTCGTACGACGATGTACCCAAACGAAATTTACGTCCTTTTTTTCCCCACAAAAAGAGCTTCCTTTTGGTGGTATTTGATCACCTGTTCGATTTTTAATTTTTGCGCTATAAACAAAAAAGTGCGACAATTTTGAAAAAAAAATATATATATTTTTCACATTCTGCTATATGACATTCCCCCAAAAAAAAAAAAATGTAAAAATCTAAATTTTTTAACATTTTAGACCAATTTGTTTTCTGCTACATATTTTTGGTAAAAAAAATTGCGATAAGCATATTTTGATTGGTTTGTGCAAAAGTTATCGCGTTTACTAACTACAGGAAAGATTTATGTGATTTTCATTGTTTGTTCTTTTTTTTTACTAGTAATGGTGGCGATCTGCGATTTTTTGTGGGACTGTGACATCTGGGACAGATCGGACCCCTAACTGACATTTTTGACACTTTTGGGGGTACCAGTGACATTACTACAATAATCAGTGCTAAAAATATGCACTGCTACTGTAATAATGACACCGGCAGGGAAGGGGTTAACACTGTTGGTGATCAAGGGGTTAAATGTGTGCCTCATGCTTTCTGACGTGTGTGTGTGGGTGGGGGGGTTCTGTGACACAGACAGAGATTGCAGGTTCAGCTATGCTAAATCCTGTGATCTCTTCCTGTCTGTCACTGAGAAGATCCACCTGCTTTGTTTACATAAGCAGGCGGGTCTTCTCACCATTTCCCCGACAATCGGGGAAGGGAGGTGGCAATCGCCGCCTCTCCTCCTCCGGCCCGACTCCCGCTGTGTAGTAATCACTAGGAGTCCAGCGACGTAGGTCTACGTCGCTGGACCCAGGGGAGCCGCACTGCCGCAGTAGTATTACTGTGAGCAGCCGGCAAGTGGTTAAGATCTAGGGCGATCAAGGGGTTAAATATGTGCCTAACCAGTGTTTATGTGTGTACTGTGATATGCTTTTACTAAGGAATGTGCCTGTTTTTATTCCCTGTTTTTTAGGGAAACAAAAACTGGCACATCCCCTCTGACAGACAGAGCTCTGAATTGTTTATATTGACAGAACTCTATCCTGTATTCTTCCTGGCCAATCAATGGATGAACGCCGGCACCCGCTGATCAGCTTGTACTGTGACTAATCAAAGCACAGCCGGCGCGCCCCCTACACGGAAAAACAGAATCACGTACTGTATATATATACACATGAAGCATGTTCTTGGAGCAGCTTCTTGGAGTTCAGCATAAAAAGGTTTACGTAGGCTCTGCAGATGAAATGCCTGTGCTTTCTCCCCTTCGCCAATACCCAACCCAATCTCTGAATGACATCCATGCAAGCTAGCATCAGGAAGATTTTCCTATCTCAAAAGTTTGATCGCCCGTTGAATTTCGTAGATGTGGCTGGGGAACCGAGGGGGTTAATTTGGCGGTTGGATGACTGCGATGGGACACTAGCTGCCCCCTGATTCTCTGGTGACTGTAGATATTTAATTTTACCGTTCCCCCCGTAGTGTTGCCTCTTCTTGCCCCTCGGGTTAGAGCTGTGCTTTACACCAAATCACGTCACCACTTCAATTACTGCTTAATGGACCGTTCCCCTCACACTTTCAGTTCTGGCCGCGAGGAGGCCTGGGGGAGCTGTAGATAATGGGTGGGGGGATGATTGAGCGCGAAGATATAAAGAGTAAAGGGCGGGGGGGGCCAGATAAAGATAGGGGAGGGGGGCAATGACAGGAGGAGAAAGCAAAAGACAAGATGACTGGAGTGAAACAGGACACATCAAGATGATGAGCGCTTTGCGCTTGTTTGAGGCTGCGTGCCACAGAGCGACCAGGCGCCCATGAAGAAACTACGCACAGGCCGCATGGAAGCAGCACAAGACAAAATGTCATGCTGGTTCCCTCCGATATTAAAGTGTCATTCCCTGGTTCCCTGGCAACACCTCTTGTTTGGCGTGTAGTGGCTTTTTTTTTTCCATTTTCCGCATTGTTTCTTTCAGTGCCCTTTATTAAGGGAGAACTCCAAGCGAAACACAAAATTGAGTCTTTCATATGTAAGATAAGAAAACCTATTTACCCATGACTACGAGTTTCGTCATTGCAATTTAATAGAAAAAGTCACATGAATCAGGATATTGCGCTGGCCGTAGGAAATGAAGTTTGTCTTGGGTAAACGCCTGCAGAGTCAGAACTATCTTGGAAAGAGCCATAAAAGAGGGATGTGTGCTACAAGGGTAATGCATTTAGAAATGTGGATATATTATTAAAAAGAAATTAGTAATAAATAATTTGACTATTCGTGGGTTTTAAATGAAAAATTCTCCCCCCACTAGAAAACCTTTGGTGCACGAAACGCCAGAGTTTTGCCAGTTAATTGGCTAAGTTAGTATTATGTTGAGAAAATAAACACATTTCCCTTCCCAGCACACTATATGGCCAAAGGCTTGTGAACACTTGACCATAGCACCTATATAAGTTAGCTGGCCATCCCGTTCCAAAATTATGACCATTAAGCACTTGCTGACTGCTCACAGTAATCCTACTGCGGCAGTGTGGCTCCCCTGAGTCCAGAGACGTAGACCTATGTCGCTGGACTCCTAGTGATTCCTAGTGAGGCGCGCTCTGGCTGTGTTTAGACACAGCGGGAGTCGGGCCGGAGGAAGGAGAGGCGTATGGGAAGCTGTGAGAAGACCCACCTGCTCATGTAAACAAAGCAGGCGGATCTTCTCAGTGACAGACAGGAGGAGATCACAGGATTCAGCATAGCTGAACCTGCAATCTCTGTCTGTGTCACAGAACCCCCCTCCCCCCACACACATCAGTAAACATGAGGCATACATTTAACCACTTGCCGACCGCCGCATGACTATTTTCTGCGGCTGTCAGCCCCCTACAGGCAAAATGACGTAGGGCTACGTCGCTCGGCCACGAGCCTCTAGGGGGCGAGCACGCGCTGCCAGAGGCGCGCTCCCGCCCCCACTCGTTCCCTGACATCCCCGCGCGAGTGACCGGCGGCTCCGATGTCCGCCGGTCACTCGCGATCTCCCGCTGGAGAGGGAGAAAGGCAGGTGGCTGATGTAAACAAAGCCGCCTGTCATTCTCCCTGGTGTAACTGCAGAGATCATACGATCCTGCTATGTAGGATCGTATGTCTCTGTGGTTACATCACAAGCCACGCCCCTTGACAGTTAGAGGTACGCCCCTAGGAACACACTTAACCCCTGGATCTCTAATAAACTCTACCCCTTCCCTGCCAGTGTCATTTTTACAGTAACAGTGCATATGCATAGCACTGATTACTATAGTAATGTCACTGGTAACCCTAAAAGTGTCAAAAATGTCAGTCAGGGGTCTGATCTGTCCGCTGCAATGTCGCAGTCCCGCAAAAAAAAAAAATCGCAGATCGCCGCCATTACTAGTTAAAAAAAAAACCAATAAAAATGACATAAATCTTTCCCTTAGTTAGTAAACGCAATAACTTTTCCGCAAACCAATCAAAATACACTTATTGCGATTTTTTTTACCAAAAATATGTAGCAGAAAAAAAATTGGCCTAAAATGTTAAAAAAATTTAGATTTTTTAATTTTTTTTGGGAATGTTATATAAAAGAATGTGAAAAATATTGTTTTATTTTTCAAAATTGTTGCTTTTTTTTGTTTATAACGCAAAAATTAAAAATCGCAGAGGTGATCAAATACCACCAAAAGAAAGCTCTGTTTGTGGGGAAAAAAGGACGTAAATTTCATTTGGGTACAGAGTTGTACGACCGTTAAAGTAACGCAGTGCTGAATCGCAAAATAGGGGCTGCTCAGAAAGGGGGCAAATCCTTGTCAATGGACACACAGAGCCGCGTCTCGAGAAGGAGCCTGCTTGGGTGCCCCCATTGCAAGCTGCTTGCTGTGGAGGCACTCGGCAGGAGGGAGGGGCCAGGAGCGCTGGCGAGGGACCCGAGAAGAGGAGGATTGGGGTTGCTCTGTGCAAAACCATTACACAGAGCAGGTAAGGATAACGAAATCCTTTATTATCCCTTTAAATCTAGGAACAAACGCTTAATTGGAGAACCTAAGTAACTAGATGTGGCTGCTAGATAAGCTCTCGCCATTTGGATCTAAAGCAAATTGTACAGGGATTGTATAAACAGATATTCACATTTGTGGTCAGCTATGATAAACTTCCCCCATCTAAACTTTATCATATCCTTAAAACTATAAAATTTTACTGGGCTGCAGAGCTGGCAATCAAATTAAAAATGTTTGCGCAAGTGCCTCAAAAAACAAAAAACTTCAATCGCATTCCCCTCCCCCGTCTGTCGCGGCGTCCTCTTCTCTCTCTAGTCTGTTTTGGATTCTTTCCCCTAATCTCAGCTAATTACGATGAGACATTTTCTTAATACTCAATTAGCCGGGACCCCTTTGTCAGTCATATCCCGTCTTCGAAGCTGCCGTTTAGGATAAAGTTATTTTTAATTGAATTAATTCCATCGCAAATCGCCAATCAGCTGCCTACAGAAAGACTTTCAAGTTGGTTGTATTCAGCGTGAGGAAGAGGAGGAGGAGGGAGGGAGAGGGAGGTGGTGGGGGGTGAAGTCATTGTTTGTGTTCTCGTTTTATTAGAAATGTGAATGAAGCTGAGTTAAAGAAAACGCAGAATCTCCGGGGACTGAATTATACACACGGATAGAGCATGTGTTTTTTTTTAATCCTGAACAACCAATCAGGACGCTGTTTTCTTTGCACTAGAAAAAGTCTGTTGCTAATAATAATATTTTTACTTACCTAGAATATCTGCTTAAGCTCCTGAGGAAGCGCTGGCGCACGAAACATGTAGAGCTTGAATAAGCCACATCAACTCACACCAAACCCGCCCGGACACTGGCAGCCGTAAATTTTTGGCGCTTATACCATTCAAGGGGATGGGGTCCACAGCTTATGTTGGTGTGTTTAATGCAATTTAGGCAGCACATTTACTGTGATATTTTAACTGCTTCCATACCGGGAGAATTCCGGCATTCCTCTCCTACACGTAAAAATTATTATTTTTTTGCTAGAAAATTATTTAGAACCCCTAAACATTATATATATATATATATATATATATATATATATATATATATATTTAGCAGAGACCCTAGGGAATAAAATGGCGGTCATTGCAACTTTTTATGTCACCAGGTATTTTTTTTTTGTATATTGTGAAAGATGATGTTACGCCGAGTAAATAGATAACTAACATGTCACGCTTTAACCGGTTGCCGACCGCCGCAAGTACATATACTGCGGCGGTCAGCCCCGGCCAGGCAAAGTGATGTACCGGTACGTCACTAGCCTGGGAGCCAATAGCGGGCGAGCGCGCGCCGCCGGAGGCACGCTCCCACCTCGGCTCATTCACGGACACCTCCGTGCGTGTGACCGGTGGACCCGATGTCCGCCGGTCACTCGCGATCGTCCGCTGTGAAGGGAGAAAGGCAGGTGGCTAATGTAAACAAAGCCGCCTGTCATTCTCCTCTGTGTAAAAGCCCTGATCTAACGGTCCTGCTATGTAGGACCGTTGATCTGTGCTGTTACACACACAGCCACATCCCTGCACAGTTAGAAGCACACCCCTAGGGACACACTTAACCCCTTCCTCTCCAATAAAGTTAACCCCTTCCCTGCCAGTGTCATTTTTACAGTAACAGTGCATATGTATAGCACTGATTACTGTAGTAATGTCACTGGTACCCCCAAAAGTGTCAAAAATGTCAGTCAAGGGTTCGATCTGTCTGCCGCAATGTCGCAGTCTCGCAAAAAAAAACGCAGATCGCCGCCGTTACTCGTTAAAAAAAAAAAACAACAAAAATGACAAAAATCTTTCCCTTAGTTAGTAAACGCAATAACTTTTGCGCAAACCAATCAAAATACGCTTATTGTGATTTTTTTTTACCAAACATAGGTAGCAGAAAACAAATTGGCCAAAAATTTTAAAAAATTTGGATTTTTAAATTTTTTTTGGGGAATTTCATATAAAAAAATTTGAAAAATATTGTTATTTTTGCAAAATTGTCGCTCTTTTTTTGATTATAGCGCATGATCAAAAAATCGCACAGGTGATCAAATACCACCAAAAGAAAGCTCTGTTTGTGGGGGAAAAAAAGGACGTCAAATTCATTTAGGTACAGTGTTGCACGACCGCGCAATTGTCCGTTAAAGTCACGCAGTGCCGAATCACAAAATACCCCCTGGTCAGGAAGGGGGTAAAATCTTCCGGGCTTAAGTGGTTAAAATTGCACAGACTGGTGTAGTGGCGCCAAACTTCGGTACCTAAAATTCTCATTAGGCTACGCTTTAAAATTTATTACAAGTTGCCAGTTTAGAACTACAGAGGAGGTCTTAGATTATCACTCTCACTCTAACGTTCGCGTCGATACCTCACATGTGTGGTTTGAACGTTGTTTACATACGCGGGCGTGACCTACGTATGCGTTCTCTTCTGTGTGTGAGCAAGCGGGTACAGGGGCGCTTTCATTTTTTTTTTTTATTATTATTGTTTATTTTATTTAAATTTTTTTATTTTTACACGTTCCCTTTAATTTTTTTTTTTTTTTGATCACTTTTATTCCCATTATAAGGAATGTGAACATCCCTTGTAATAGGAATAGGGCATGACAGGTCCTCTTTATGGAGTGATCTGGGGTCTATATGACCACGTCTCTTCTCTAGGCTGGAAACCCTGAGATCAAAAAAAAAAAAAATCTATCTCAGGCTTTCTAGCCGAACACAGGGCAGTGTTTACAACTGCCGGGGCCATGCGTGACGTTATAACGTCATGCTCGACGTCCGAGAGTCATAGAGATGACCGGGGACCACCTGGTCCTCGGTCAGCTCTATGGTAAACTTCCGCCGCCAGTGGATTCCTTCTCTGGCTCGCCGATCGCACGGAAGATCTAGTACAAGCACCAGAGGGTGGAAGAAGGGGGAGGGACGTCCCCTCCCGCCGCCTGTAAAAACAATTAAGCGGCTGAACTGCCGCTATGATTGTTTTTATGGTGCAGGGAATTGCCTGCAAAAAAAAAGATGGGGGAAAAAATGTATTGAGGGGTAGGTGAACTTTCGGCTATAATTGACAGTGGTTATGTTCCCAAGGTCACTCCATCTGTGATTTGCTTTTAAAGAGCTAAGTGTTGAAGACAGTGTCCTGTGTCTATGTTTTAGATGTTTAGATGTTTTAACATGTTTTTGAATAAAGTCTAATTTTATTTAATTAATTTGTTCTTGTACCAACCCTTGACTGGTACCATGGACGTCCACGTACGCCTCAATACCTTTTTTTGCTTCATCTTTTTTTTTTTGGTGCCGAAACCCGGGACCGAACCAGGGAACTTTTTCCTTCATCTTTATAGGACGTAGGTACCTGTGCCTATGAGTGATTTACACTGGCACCCTTCTTTTCCAAAAAAAAAAAAAAAAAGAGATATCTGAATGATGCCATAGCTGCACCCATCATTTAGATATCTCCACTCAAGCCTAAGGAAGTCATGTGACGGCTAGCGGTATGGAAGTGGCTAATGTATTTATATGTTTTGGAAACTTTGTAATAGTGGCAAGTTATTGACCTGTAGCATGCTGACATCTAGGGGTAGTCTGGGACCACTACAACTTATCTGATTTGGTATCTCCCTTTGTCCCCCCCCCCCCCCCCCCGCCGCTTAGTTCAGTCCTTGCTGGACCTGTCCAATTCCTTCCATGTTCAAGTGTTAGAGCGCCTCAGAGACAGGGCTTAGGAAAGTCATTGTCTTCTTACACTTCAAAAGACTGGAAAAACCTCCTCTTCACTGCAATGTGCTGAAGCAAAATTGCTTTGCTTAACTTCTGTGTCTTAAGTAGGGTACACACTAGTAGAAAATCTGCCGAAAATTCCCGTCCGAGGTAAAATTGTCAGATTTTCGGCCTTTACTGACAAGTTAAGCTGCCTGTGGATGGTGCCAAATCAGCAGGTGACCATACTGTCTGGACAGAGTGGATCTAAAGAGGCATGTCAATGCATAACGTGGCATTTCAAACAAGACATACGCAATGCACAGAGTACCGCATCTTGGCTTACCACACATTACCGGCAAGAGTGGAAGGGGACTAAATACCAACTGAATTTCCTTCTAAATGAATGGCACCCCAACACATAGCATGGCATGCCTTACCATGCACTGCAGGAAAATGGGCTTCCTACTGCACGTTACCGCCATGCATAAGCATGAAGGGGGGCCTAAATGCCATCTGTATTTTCTTCTTTATGATGTTCTAATGTCCTATTGTATAAATCTCAACATACAACACTGATCCCCTCCATAAACAGATTAATATACATTCATATTGCTAAATTATCTCTGTTCATAAATATTTAATATCCTCCAAACAACAGCAGTAGATCAAACATGTCTTTTAATGTTACTGAACACACATACCCAGACAAGAATGCCATGTATATTGAATGATTTTCTATACTCACAAAGAGCCCATATACAAGGCTGGCTTTTCCCATGTTGATGTTGTAGACTAGACACTTACCCTGCCCTGGCCACACACACCACACTTTTCCCAGACATAATAGCACCAACACCACCAGGGCTGCTGTTACAAACCACAGGACCCCATACAGCCAACCTGAGAGGACCCCCCAAATAAACACAGTTTACTATGCTTCAGTAATGAATGAACACCGTGAGTGATTGGTACTGATAACTCATTGTGTTCATTTAGAAAAGGAAGAGGCTGGTAAATATGACATATTTACCTAATTACCCCCCTGGCGGCGTAGATTCCCCCTGCTGCCTGGACCCGTTTTATTTACTGGCCGCTTCCTTTTCTGAATAAGCACAGTGAGTGATTGGTACAGATCACTTATTATGTTCATTCATAACTGTGTTTACTAGGCTTCAGCTTTTAAATGAACAGAAAGCCGCTCAGTACAAAGCATTTCCCATTCATTCACTGTGCAGTGCAGCTGATGCTGCAGAGAAAAGGGCTGGGGAATCTCTGTCCTCAGCCAGTTTCTCTTTCGCAAAAGTGAGACATTAGGAGTCTGTTTGCACCTCTGATATTTTACCTAAGCACCCAGCCCCCCTAAAAGAATTGTAAATAAAAAAATATTGTAGAAAAATAGTAAAATAAAAAACTACTGACACTGCCTACTGCCCAGCTGACGCCACTCTTTGCCCTACTGAGACCATCCACTGCCCTACGGACACCGTCCACTGCTCTTCTGACACCGCCCACTGCCCTACGGACACCGCCCACTGCTCTACTGACACCGCCCACTGCTCTACTGACACCGCCCACTGCTCTACTGACACCGTCCACTGCTCTACTGACACCGCCCACTGCTCTACTGACACCGTCCACTGCTCTACTGACACCATCCACTACTCTACTGACACCGTCCACTGCTCTACTGACACCGTCCACTGCTCTACTGACACCGTCTACTGCTCTACTGACACTGTCCACTGCTCTACTGACACCATCCACTACTCTACTGACACCGTCCACTGCTCTACTGACACCGTCCACTGCTCTACTGACACCGTCTACTGCTCTACTGACACTGTCCACTGCTCTACTGACACCGTCCACTGCTCTACTGACACCATCCACTGCTCTACGGACACCGTCCACTACTCTACTGACACCATCCACTGCCTTACTGACACCGTCCACTACTCTACTGACACCATCCACTGCCCTACTGACACCATCCACTGCCCTACTGACACCATCCACTGCCCTACTGACACCATCCACTGCTCTACGGACACTGTCCACTACTCTACTGACACCATCCACTGCCTTACTGACACGGTCCACTACTCTACTGACACCATCCACTGCCCTACTGACACCATCCACTGCCCTACTGACACCGTCCACTGCCCTACTGACATTGTCCACTGCTCTACTGACACCATCTACTGCTCTACTGACACCGTCCACTGCTCTACTGACACCGTCTACTGCTCTACTGACACCGTCCACTGCTCTACTGACACCGTCCACTGCTCTACTGACACCGTCTACTGCTCTACTGACACCTTTCACTGCTCTACTGACACCGTCCACTGCCCTACTGACACCGTCCACTACTCTACTGACACCGTCCACTGTCCTACTGACACCATCCACTGCCCTACTGACACCATCCACTGCCATACTGACAACGTCCACTACTCTACAGACACCGTCAACTGCCCTACTGACACCATCCACTGCTCTACTGACACCATCCACTCACCTACTGACACTGCCCACTACCCTACTGACACTGTCCACTGCCTAAGTGACACCATTCACTGCCCTACTGACACCGTCCACTGCCCTACTGACAATGTCCACTGCCGTACTGACACTGTCTACTGCTCTACTGACACCGTCCACTGCTCTAGTGACACCATCCACTGCCCTACAGACACCATCCACTGCTCTACTGACACCTCCAGTACTCTACTGACACCGTCCACTGCCCTACTGACACCGCCCACTGCCCTACGGACACCGCCCACTGCCCTACTGACACTGTCCACTACTCTACGGACACTGTCCTCTGCTCTACTGACACTTCCAGTACTTTACTGACACTGTCCACTACTCTACTGAGACCATCCACTGCTCTACTGACACTGTCCAGGTTTTAATATATTTTAAAATGTTTGTGTACATTTATAAGTGTATGTCTGTCTGTGTGTGTGTATATATATATACAGTATATATATAAATATAAATATATAGATATAGACACACACAGACATGCATGTGTGTTTGATCTTTGGGGTGCATACTCTAATGCTGTAGTCTGCGCACACCAATGAGCTCATCTGATCTTTAATCTGGTGCAGAGAACAGTGGTCTCTCTGCAGAGATCTGACAATCCTCCTGATGAATAGAAGCTTAACCTCCAAAATCAACAGGGAGCATGAGCTTTGTGGATTGCACATCTATGGGTCTGACTTGATAGGGGGTTTGTGACATCCCTGCAGAGAGGCCACTGCTTCCACACATAGAGTAAGTGTTTTTTACTGCTGCATGCTGGCAGGGGAGAGGCCTTTCTACTTTGGCTGTGGCTGCTTTCCAAGGAAAAACAAACCATAAGATTTTGCACAGCTTTTGTTTTGATGAATCTGGCATACATTTAGCTGATCATACAAAATGTATATGCTTTCCTCTTGCACCTGGGAGCGTTATTTCCATACTATCGGCCACCATTGCATTTGTGATTTGCAAAGAGTATACCGCTACATTAAATCCAATTTAAAATTCAAACATTGCCTTCCAGATGCTTTAGAAAAGCTTTGCAAACCCCCATCAGAAGCAAAACAAAGATACCTGAGTACACTGACCCTTATGGATGATCTCATTAAACGAGTGGGGCCCATGAATTGAAAACAGCCTGGGGCCCAAAGTGTAATTAATCCACCGCTGATAAACATGCACACACATAGATACGGTTCCAGTGTCTGCCCCGCTATTGTCCATCTATTTTAATTAACACGGAGATCTGTTTATCAATGTTTTTACCCAAAATGCAAGCAAATTCCACCTATTATTTACACATTTTTCCAATGGAACCTAATGCAAAAATGAGTGAATCTAGGGTGAAAATTTTAAAAAAAAAAGACGCCCTATAATTGAATGCATTAGTGGATATTTTGTAATAATATATTTTACTGGCTTCTTATCTACGCATTGCACTAACACTTAGCAAATGTATGCTTTACCATAAGTTAGTGGAATGTATGGTAACCTACGGTGTGGTGTGTTGTGATGACACCTGCCGACCGGCCCATAGTAAAAAATACATCATTACTTTGATGTTTAATACTGATGTTATGGCAGAGGCTAGCTACCATAACCCCAATATCATTTTTTACTATGCATCCGATAAAAGTGGTCCCAGGGGCGCATTCACCGCAGGATCACTTTCCTGATCGTTCCCTGGCTTACCGGACTCATCGGTAAAGGCAGGGAGCGATCCAGTGCAGCCGTTTGTTGGGCAGGAAGTTGAGTGAGGCAAGGATGGCCGCCACTCGTCACTATGCCCTCGGAGGATTGGAGCGACGGCTGAGGTCTCTTCCGGTTCTCGGGCCAAAACAAATATATATATATATATATATATATATATATATACATATACATGATATGTATATGTATATATATATATATATATATATATGTTTTTTAAAAGTAAAAATGCAAAAAAAATATGTTTTTTTTTCTTTTAAAGGTAAATTAAAAATCTAGGGACTTTTTTGACCCCGGATCTCACCTGTCATGCTTATTTTTATTACAAGGGATGTTTAAATTCCTTGTAATAGGAATAAAAGTGATAAAAAAAGAATTGAATAAAGAGACGGTGTAAAAATAAAAATTAAAATAAATAAGAAAAACATGTTTTTTAAAGCGCCCAATCCCTCCGTGCTCGCGCACAGAAGCGAACACATGTGTAAGTCGCGCCCACATATGTAAACAGTGTTCAAACTACACATGTGAGGTATCGCCGCAATTTTGGTAGAGCGAGTGCAATAATTCTACTGCAAGACCTCCTCTGTAACTCAAAACAGATAACCTGTAAAAATTTTGAAAGCATAGCCTATGGAAATTTTTAAGTACTGTAGTTTGTCGCTATTCCACGAGCGTGCGCAATTTTAGATCATGACACGATAGGTATCTATTCGCTCGGCTTAACATCATCTTTCAAATTATGCAAAAAAATTGGGGTAGCTATTGTGTTCTGTTTTTTTGTTTAATTAATTAAAGTGTATTTTTCCCCAAAAAATTGCATTTGAAAGACCGCTGTGCAAATATTGTGTGACATAAAATATTGCAACGATTGCCATTTTATTCCTTAGGGTCTCTGCTAAAAACAAAAATATAAATTATAAATAATAGTTGGGGGTTCTAAGTAATTTTCTAGCAAGAAAATGCTAATTTAAACTTGTAAACAAAAAGTTCCACAAAAGGCCTGGTTATCAAGGTATCCCAATGCATGGAGAAAGAAAAATAAGGATCTACGGAGGGAATAATACGTACATTTACTTTTTTGTTAATTAGCCCAAATCAGCTTTAATTTGTTTTTAGATAGTCCATCAATTTGTGGTCCAATCTCAGGTCATAGCCAGGCTTGGAAAGCCGCTTCCATTGGGGAATTACTTATTTATATCACTTCCTAAGAAGTCAATGCATGTCCACAGCTTTGCAAATTCGTGCTCTGATTGTGGTTAGCAGTCAAACACTGTCATACCCTTCCATCTGTGCCCGTGTGGGTGTTCTTTACACCTCCTCCCTCCTGTCATCACAATTACAATTATAGGTCTGCTATTATGTTCGCCTTGCAATTTTTTTTTTGAGATGTCACCTGGATCATTATCCTACATATGTATGCATGAGCAAGTAAATCCATTTCTCACAGATGATATAGAAAGATACAGAAATGTGCCTTTACCAGTTCATAGTGAAAAATAAGCAATGCTGGTGTTTGAAAACTCTTCTAATACAAAATTTTGTTGATGATGACTCCCAAATTTCCAAAATCCCCAAAAAAAAAAAAAAAGAAAAAGAAAAATTGTTAAAGGGAAGGAAGATATGGGGGAGACTGCTCTGCAGAGTTGACTTGTAGTAAAGTGTGGAGTGATGCTCACATCAGCTAAGTTGCTAGAAGTATTTTTAAGGCCAGCAATCTGTGTTAGTACACATAGAGAATAGTCATCTATAAAATGTATCTCCATGTAGACCTTTGTGTTGGGTCGCTATCTGAGCAGTGTGAAGTCCCTAGATCTTTTTGGGTGTCAGTCCCCGAACTATGGCTTGTTGGTTGCTGTAAACCAGTCCCAGCAATAAAAAAAGTTGAGAAAAGTGGAAAGATAGCGCTGGACCCATAGGGTTATCTTACTGATATTATTATCTTAAAGTGATTTTGAAGTCTCTTTTTTTTCTACTAAAATAACAAACATGTTATACTTACCTCCTCTGTGTGGTGGTTTTGCACAGGGCAGCCCCAATGTTCCTCTTCTCAGGTCCCTGGCTGGAGCTCCTGGGCCCTTCCTCCTGTTGAGTGCCCCCGCAGTAAGCAGCTTGCTATTAGGGCACCGAGCCAAGCTGCAGCTCCGTGTATCCATTCAGTTCTGAAAATACTGTTTGGCCCTGCCCCTCTCTCTCCTGATTGGCTAACTCAGTTTGATTGACAGCAGCGGTAGCCAATGGCGCCGCTGCTGTGTCTCAGCCAATCAGGAGAGAGAGTCCCGGAGTAAACATAAACACAAAAGAAGGGCGCACCAGCCTAGCGCATTATCCTCAGTAGGCTTTTATTAATAAATTATTAAAAAATGTCTACTCACAAATGAGTGATCTAAACCAGCATATCAAATCCGACTAGCAACGTCCATGGTGTTGGAGTCCATTATCTTGTCAAGATTAAGGGCTGATGAGTTTCGAGGCAGTGCCTCTTCTTCAGAGCCTAAGGGCCATCAGAGAGTCCCGGAGGGCTGATGCACTCGTGGACATCGCTGAATAGAGAGGGGGCTCAGGTAAGTATTAGGGGAGCTGGGGGGGGGGGCTGCAGCACACGCCCACTTAAGGTATTGATGTTATGTAGATGATCTGGTTACAGATACAGAGTATTTTATTTAATCCCAATGGGAAATTGTTGATTGTTGGTTCCTGGGCAGGCTGCTTCTACACTGCCGTAGATCTTCACATTTTCTTTTGCTTGTAGTGTAATGTAACGAGAATTGAAATTGAAGCGCCACACCACTTCTAAGAGGTCCAGATACAACTATATTCCATTAAAATCATGGGGTAACATTAAAAAGTAGCCAATGCGTTTGAGGGGTCCAAGTGCCCCCTTCATCAGGGATGGAAAGAACATAAGAACATTTCCATATCAATCTGATATCGATATCCCTTCCATGGGGTTATAATGAAAACAAAATAATTTTCTTTCTTTTTTTTTTGTTTTCTCACCTATCTCTAAACACCACTGATGATGACTATATTCTTCTCACCTATCTCTAAACACCAATGATGATGACTTTATTCTTCTCACCTATCTCTGAACACCAATGATGATGACTATATTCTTCTCACCTATCTCTGAACACCAATGATGATGACTATATTCTTCTCACCTGTCTCTAAACACCAATGATGATGACTATATTCTTCTCACTTATCTCTAAACACCAATGATGATGACTATATTCTTCTCACCTATCTCTGAACACCAATGATGATGACTATATTCTTCTCACCTATCTCTGAACACCAATGATGATGACTATATTCTTCTCACCTATCTCTGAACACCAATGATGATGACTATATTCTTCTCACCTATCTCTGAACACCAATGATGATGACTTTATTCTTCTCACCTATCTCTGAACACCAATGATGATGACTTTATTCTTCTCACCTATCTCTAAACACCAATGATGATGACTATATTCTTCTCACCTATCTCTGAACACCAATGATGATGACTATATTCTTCTCACCTATCTCTGAACACAATGATGATGACTATATTCTTCTCACCTGTCTCTAAACACCAATGATGATGACTATATTCTTCTCACCTGTCTCTAAACACCAATGATGATGACGACTATATTCTTCTCACTTATCTCTAAACACCAATGATGATGACTATATTCTTCTCACTTATCTCTAAACACCAATGATGATGACTATATTCTTCTCACCTGTCTCTAAACACCAATGA
Source organism: Pelophylax lessonae (assembly GCF_965119305.1). NCBI lineage: Eukaryota > Metazoa > Chordata > Amphibia > Anura > Ranidae > Pelophylax > Pelophylax lessonae. The sequence goes on along the minus strand of NC_138779.1, from coordinate 204,513,105 downwards.
TGATGACTATATTCTTCTCACCTGTCTCTAAACACCAATGATGATGACTATATTCTTCTCACTTATCTCTAAACACCAATGATGATGACTATATTCTTCTCACTTATCTCTAAACACCAATGATGATGACAATATTCTTATCACCTATCTCTGAACACCAGTGATGGGCATTTTATTCCTCCCACTAAACACTGATGATACTACTGTATTCTCCTGCCACTGAACACCAGTGATGAGCACTATATTCCACCCACTTACCACCAATACTGGGGCACCATTCTATCTACTGGACATCAACCATGAGGCACTCTATTCCCCTGACTAACTACTCACAGCCAATTACAGGGCACCATTCTGACCACTGACACCAGTGATGAGGCACGATTTTCCCTACTGACCACTGACATCAATGATGGGGAGCCAATCTTCCTTCTGACCACTAATGCCAATGATGGGGCACCATTCTTTCCATTGACCACTGACACTTATGAAGGGACACTATTCTTTCTACTGACCACTGACACCAATTAGGAGGCACCCTTCTTGCCACTGACCACTGACACCAATGATGGAGCACCATTCTTCCCACCACCCATTGTCATCAATGATGGGGCCCTATTCTTACCACCAACCACTGACACCAATGATTTTTCACTGACTTCAGGGCATTATTTACTCCCATTGATTCTGTGGCATTTCTTGCTCCCACCGATGACTGATGCCAGGGCACTTTTCTTTTTTTTACTCTACTTACCCGCAAACAGTCCTACAGGCAGTTAACTGGCCCTTCGTTTAAAAAGTTTGGGAACCCTTGCTCTTGGGTATTCCAATGGGATGGTCCATGACATGGATATAAGGCAAATAAACTCCCCTTTTACCTTTAGGGATGTGTACGAAGGCTATTCAAAGTTTAAATAAGTGATAACATTTTCTTTACGTTGATGGTTTTGCATGTTCAAGTAAAAAAAAATCCTGCTTAACCAAATTTTGGAGCACCTCAGCACAAACCTTAAGGGTAGATGCAATTTTTCACCAATTTTTCACCACAGAGCTCTTACATTAAAAAATCTAGTTTAGGAACTTAAATGCCAATGCTATCCTAAAGCGCCTGCATTAATCTGCCAGTAATTAACTGTAGCCTTTGCTGCGTTGAACCTGTTCTTTGATACCACAAATGACATTTTCCTTCCTTCCTTTTTTTTTGATTATTTTATCCTGTATTGTGGACATCGCAGAACCATTCTTTGGGCGATGATTAGTAAGATCACAGAGAATTGTAAAGTAGCAGATAAATCATTAGCATCTGCTTCACAATGGCTGTGTCGCTGAGGTATCGAGCCTCTTAGTTCAGCTTTGTTATCGCTTAGGTAGGCTGCCTAATTCTCTAAAGCAACCAATTTGCCGCTCAAGCAACATTATTATATGTTGTTGTGTTTTTTTTTCCTCCTGGCTGAAAATGCCAAATTTGCCGGTCTGCAGATTTTTTTTTTCCATTTGTTTGTTTTTCTTTCTCTTTTTTTTTTGCTCCAGAAAACCATACAGTTTTATGTCCTGTTGCTAAGCAGCCAACAAGTGAAGCACGGCGTTTCCTCTGGCAACAAGATATTAAAGTGGCTACATGTCAACTAAAGAAGTGCAAGATACTTTCTGATTGGCCATTATGGGTTACAGGACACTAGGCAAGATGATAGAGAGAAGGGAATGAATGGCGGCAGGTAAATGCATATAGGTGAATAGCTAGTCGTTGGTTATGTTCAACTAGAGTTGTTCTGTAATGTTGAAGATGTTTCATAGCTTTTCTCTCAGCCATCCCTGAAAAGGGTTGGAGGCCTTCAACACCATCTGCCTTCCACATAACATTTTAACATCTCGACCCCAGCCATTTGGCAATAATTCACACTTTCAGCTGTGTGACTCAAATGATTAACACCCATGCAGACTTCCTGACACCGAGGCAGGCATTATGTAACTAGAACGGAGGTCCCGCAACTTTCACAACTCCCAACCTGTTCTTGGACAATCAACATCTGTCCTGACACATTCCATTGTGAATTGAATGAGGTGTCTGTGCCACCTGTGAGGGCACAAATACTGGGATATGTTTCTGAACTTCATTAGAACTGAAGAAGTGGGTTGGAGAAGATACAAAATGTCTTCAACATACAGAACAAGTCTGGTTAAATGTGACTTATAGGGATGAGCTTGGGTTCGTTGTAATACAGAAGGTAGCTGTCAGTGTTGGGCCAATGGACTGTGGGAAACCAAATTAGGCCATATTGGATCAATGCTATTAACCTAATATGACCCTGTGGCCATTTTTAGGTCAACAATGTCATAAACATCTCTGTCAAATATGTTGAATCCCCTGCCCATAGCTCATTGGCCTTGCACTAACAGCTGCCTTCTGGGTTTGGCTAAACATGGGTTTGGACTTAACTTGGAGCCAAACCCAGGGTCATTGTTACTAATTAACAACCACTAGCTATATCATGACCTGGACACCTTCACAGACATATAGGTGACCTGATTTTAGCCAAGATGGTGGCATCACTATTTTTATTGCAGGTCTGCATGATCTTATTTAGGTCTTTCATGAACAGAGGTCATCGAAGCCTGGATGCCCAGCCCAATTGTAGCAGTGTCAGTATGCAACAGTTAAAGCCTATTTCAGGCAATTTGTTTTTTTTTTACCCATGCAGTGGGGCTGTGCCTGCATTGCATGGGCTAACTGCTTGTTTTGTCTAGAGTAGGGTTCTTAAAACCTTCTAAACAAAGGGCCAGCTTATTGTCCTTCAGACTTTAGGGCTGGCATCAGTGGGAGTAAACATTTGGTATTAGTGGGAGGAATAAAATAGTGCCCCATCGTTGGCATCACTGGGAGGAATAGTGCCCCATTGTTCGCAAAACTGGGAGAAATAGTGCCCCATTGGTGGTTCAGTGGGAGAAATGGTGCTCTATTGTTGGTGTAAGTTGGCAGAATAGTGTCTCGTATCAGTGGGAGAAATAGCACCCCAAGGGCTGGATAAAAGCAAGCAAAGGGCCGCATCTGGCCCCCAGGCCACAGTTTGGAGACCACTGGTCTAGACCCAACAAGGAAGTGCTACAACCCCAAAATCCCATAAGGAAAAAAAATAGGATGAGATCAAGACATCTGTGTCCAGACTCACGCAGTACTGAAAGTCCTAAATCCAAAGAAGAGAGTAAAAATCCAGCACCAGGACGTCGTGACAAAAATTTATATCTTTATTTATTCCAACAAACCATAAAAAGGAATAAATTCCTAAAAGTTGATGGGTTTCAGCCTCCTAATATAAAATAACTGAGACCTATGCAAGAGGCTGAAATGCGTCAAATTTCAGAAATTGATTCCTTTTTATAGTTTGGTAGAATAAATAAAGATATACATTTTTAATGCCAAGATGTCCTGGTGCCGGATTTTTACTCTCTTCATTGTTTTGTCTAGGAGTGAACACCGAGCCTATGCTTTACTCACCCAATTCTTTGATACTCTGGAAAATGGCGCTCCCCCATCACGTCCAGAGGAAGGCTATGGCTGTGATGATATCAGGAACAGTCCACTACACAAGACCGTTAGACCACGGGGAGGGGGGGGTCAGGAGCCAAAGGGACCGGTCTTATGATGGGAGGATTAGGTGAGTATATCTCATCTCTCTGAACCCCTAGACAAAAGGAGAAGTTATTCCATGCAGTGCGGGCACAGCCCCACAAGTGCCTGGAGTTCAGCTTTAACTGGGCCATGACTCTATAAGTATTTTGTCAGGGCGGTCTGAGAACTAAGGGCATGCACAGGTGTGTATTCCTAATTCTGCAACATTAATTTACATTGACAAAACTTGTGCACAAAGACTTTAAAAGTGTATTGCAGTCTCAAAGATAAGCTGCTATTGCTGGGTAACAGAAACTAAGCCAATTGTTGGATAGGGGAGAGAAGAATCAGACATTTGAGGTCCTTCTATACTGATAAGCTGTCTAAATCCCCTCCATTTCAGCTCCCAATGTCTGAAACATGATAGTTTGGTAGCAGCTAGAGTGCAATACGGCCTGATTAGCTTTAGAATCTCTTTCACTTTCCTATTTTCTATGCAAAGGATTTGATTTTTACTGGCAGAATTAAAAATACATTGTTTTGTTTTTTTAATGTTTTTTTCAATGTTTATTGGATTTTAGGATGCTCCAGCCCAATACAAGAGTGTCTTCTCAAAATTTGTGTGTGTGGATGACGGGCTGGGCTGGACTGATGAACCATCTGGCAGATTGTTGGTGGATATCTATGTGATCGCTATGGTAAAGTGGGGTACACACTAGTAGAAAATCTGCCGAAAATTCCCATCCGAGGTAAAATCGTACGATTTTCGGCTAGTGTGTACACATCTTTCAGCAGCCGATGCCGACATTTTCAACGAAAAAAAAAAAAAAACGGAGGGACAAACACCAAAATTTTTATCGTCCGTCCCCAGCACGATCATTTTTTGTTTGATGTGTATGCGTTACATCCGCGTAAAATCGGATCCGAAAGACCGCGCATGATCTGATGTTCCCGATGACCCGGAAGTCTAGGAACAAACGTCCCAAAAAAAATTAAAAATCGGACGAGAAGTTTCATTAACATTATGCACTGTCAACTAAAAACGGTTATGACCACTGAGCATCAAAGAGAAAAATCTGAGGATATTTCGTCCGATTTTCGTCAAGTGTGTACGAGCCTTAAGGGACTCTTCTGGGGAGTTGGTCCACCAAAGGAAGGCATTCACAAACAGTATCTCTCCTGCGCTCAAGTGGTATGTGGGAAGGTGAGTGGTCTTGTATGGTCTTTGTTATCACCACTTAGGGTCTTGCTGCCACCTCAGGACCAAGGGTATCCAAATACACTGAAAAAAAAACAACGAGAAGGGCGCACCAACCTCGTGCATTACCACTTAAATTTTTTTTATTAAAATCCAAAAAAGCATACATTGTACTCACAAACACATGATAATAGCACACATGTAAGGAAAATGGAACCAATCACCTCCAGGACTGCCAGGATACTCCTATGGTGCTGGATGACGTGATGGCATCTGCATATCCCTGGCTGACGTGTTTCTAGGGACAACCTTCTTCTTCAGAGCCAAAAAGTAGTACTGCCAGTAGTACTTTTGGCTCTGAAGAAGAGGGTTCTCCCTAGAAACACATCAGGAAGGCATATGCGGGCGCCATCATGTCATCCAGCACCATAGGAGTATCCTGGAAGTCCTGGAGGCGATTGGTTCAAATTTTCCTTACATGTGTGCTATTATCATGCGTTTGTGAGTACAATGTATGCTTTTTTGGATTTTAATACATTTTTAAGTGGTAATGCACGAGGTCAGAGCGCCCTTCTATTGTTATTGTTTTTCGGAAGACATTCACAACCAGGGTTCCATGGAACCATAGTGTTCCCCAAGGTGTGGCTAGTGGTTCATTGAGCTGTAGCTAACTGGCCTCTTATATTGCCTGCATAGTTCCAGGTCCAATGACACTTGTCAGTTCCAGCAGTGTGACTGCAAGGATGGTATTCTGGGCGCTCCAGTAAGGAAAGGGCCTTCCTCAAACTTACCATCAACAACGTAAGGGGCATTTTCCCAATGACTCCCAAAAAACTAATCTTACCAGTGATTCCCTGAGACGGGAAAACTATTTCAAGGGCTCTTCTGGGGTAAAATGTTTGAGGAAGGCTGTTCTAAGGTATTTACCCAGAGGTGTTTTTTTTTTACTGCTATCATGGGCTATCATGGAGTACTTTGAGATGGGCAAGGGGTGGAGGGCATCTCACCTTCACCTAGGTGCCATGGGTAGAAGCCAACTATAAGGCAGGTATATTTTAAGGTAGCCATTCACACCCAGGATTCCATGGAACCCTTGGTTCCTCCAGGGGTGGCTAGGGGGTCCTTGAGCTGTAGCTAACTGACTTCCCATCTGATATTGCCTGCATAGTTTCAGGGCCAAAGCCACTTCTCAGTGCCAGTGGTATGACTGCAAGGGCATAATTCTAGCCACCCCAGTAAAGAGAGGACATTCCTCAAACTTACCACAACCAATGTAAGGTGCATTTTCCCAATGATGCTCAAAGAACTAATCTTACCAGGGGTTCCCTGAGACCTGAAAAATATTTCAGGGGTTCCTCTGGGGTGAAATGGTTGAGGAAGGTTACTCTAAGGTATTTATCCCGAGGTATGTGTGTTTTTTTATTTTATATACAGCTATCAAGGGATACTATGGAGTAATTAAGGGTGGGGAAAGGAGGTGGGCATCTCAATGGTCAGGAAATCCATTGGCCTGCTAAACGTTTTCCAAGAAAACGCATCATCTGAGGCTTCGGTATGGGTTCTTTACATTCCAGATTAAAAAAATACATTGAACAGGATTCACAGGAGGAGCATTGGCCTCAATTTACTAAAGATCATCAGTAGCTCAGCACCATGAGATATGTAATGCATTGGATCAGCTCTTAGGGCTTGTTACCACATGCAGTGCCTTCTGAATAGCAAACTACATTGGATCACTCTTGAAGGAACATTTGACAGGTGGCGAGGAGATGTTATTTGTATAACTTCTCCAAGGAGACTGCTTGGATGAGGACTGAGCCCCAGGGCCAGGACAAGGGGTGGCAGGAGGGATGGTTTCCCTGGGCACAATGGTTTTTTGCAGGGATGGGTGGGCGCCTTGACCCTAACCCTAAGGGAAGAGGGGGGGGGGCAGTTTGGCATCCTTGCTCTGGGCGCTGGATGACCTTGTCCCTGCACTGCTGAGCGCTCTTGAGGGGAAAACCCGAGGCAGGGTGGTGTGATGTTTTCAGAAAGCTATGTACATTACCCTGCTGATCCCTCCCACCAGCTATGACATGCCTGCACTGCATAGAGAAGCAAAAATACCAAAAGATAATTTCCTTGGGTCTAAAAAAAAAGGTAATAAAAACAGAAAAGTATATCTACAATTACATTTTTTCTCTACCTGATGACTGAAGTAATATTAAGTGGCCACTTTCAGCTCCTACCACTGACTATAGTGGAATCAGGCCCTTTGTGTAGGATGAACTGTCTGTGTTGCCAACATTAAAATTCTTCCATCCTTCTCTAACCTGCTCAAGTGTCATGTAAGGGAGAGGTTGATTGCTTGCTATAGACACGTCTATTTCACAGATTTTCAAACATGAGGTCCATATTGGCTTATTATTGTTGACAAAAACGCAGCCAGGAGTCTAAAGAATAGAAAATTGCTTTTATGTAACTGTAAAATTCATGCACGATCGTTTTAAACTTCTATTAGAAACAGCAATAGGCGCTTCAGGGGAGCGGCTGATGAAGCAAGCTCTTAGTATACTGAATAGCGAACATTTAAACCCAACAGAAACCAGCAATGGCGTTAAAGCAGAACTCTAGGAAAACACCGTAATCTCAGGACCTACATGTTTGTTATACCTTAATCTTACAGGTGTCAGCTTCATGCATGTGTTGTCTCCTTCTGAAATCCAGTGACTATAGGAAAAAAAAAAAATGGCTGCTGATTGAAGGGCCAGTGCTTTGATAAGGTAATCACTGTGCTGTCTCCTCCTGTAAGCATTTTTGCTGTGTTAAAGTGGAGTTCCACCCTATTTTTATACTTACCTCCATCTTCTCGCTCCGGTTCACCTGAAAAAGAAATGGATAATCGCATATTTTTTTTTTTTTTTACTTACCTCGTAGCGAAGAAAAAATACTTACCTTACTTCCTTCTTCCTCCCCTCGGCGGCCACGGCCCGTCGTCACTTCCTGGCTCTGCAATGATTCCTGGGAGCTGGACGTCATAGCTCCCAGGAATCATTGCGCCTGCACCGGCCCCGACGTCAGTTCCGGGTCGCGCGCGTCATCCCCTTCTAAACAGCTTCTGGGCATGCCCAGAAGCTGTAGAGGGATGACGCGCGCGACCCGGAAGTGACGTCGGGGCCGGCGCAGAGCATCGTGGGACCAAAGAAGGCGGAAGAAGACGCCGAAGGGGATCTCGCTGGCTTCAAGCTGCCCACATCTGAGATGGCAGCGCTGGACAAGACGTTTGCAAGGTAAGTATTTGTCCTAACAGGTAAGTGCAACCCGGGACAGATCAGAGGCTAGCCATTGTGGAATGTACTAGCCCTGACTGTCCCGGGGGTATTAAAAAAAAAAAAAAAAAATCCAGGGTGGAACTCCGCTTTAAACTGAAGCATTTTGCAAACCAATTGAACCCTGACTGACTCTTCCTCTCCCAATGCGTTTACAGGGAAATATGGGAAGCTAATATAAAAACAGATTTTGGATACTTATAGTAGCTGAATGACAACATAACTGGAAAGGGTAGACCATGCAATATTGTATATTAAAGAGGTTGTAAACCTCAGACATGGAATATGAACAAAGCCTATCCCTCTATACTGTGTATTTGTCTCAATCCAGAGAATTAAGTGTCATACAGTATCTGTCTGCAGCCTCCTTCCGCTGCTATCAGCGTGAATCACTTCTGACAAGTTTTCCTGACACCAAGAGAAAAAAAGTGTAAAAGGGGGGGGGGGGGGTGTCCCTAACCTCCAATCAGCACTTATGGTGCTTCTCCACTGCATGGAACCGAACGGTTCAGCTCGCTTTTGTGCTTTTCCACCGCATGGTACGGTGTAGAAATGGTTCGGTACAGTACGGCGGCGCTTTTCCACTACATGGAACCGAACGGTATGGCACGCTTAAACAGTACCACCTCAGTTGTGGTTCCAAGAAGGCCGTACCGATACCATATCCCACAATCCTTTGCATGCAGCCTTGACTGTTTGTCACTACTAGCCACTGATTGGTCGTAGAGTATCGTTGTTATCCCACCCACTTACTACTTTAGTGGAAAAGCAAACCGTACCAAACTGTTCCAACATCGTACCATGCGGTACCATGCAGTGGAAAACTAAACCGGGCCAAGCACGGCCAAGTGGAGCCGAGCCGGTACTTGCAGTGGAAAAGTGCCATTACTGAGCTCTGTAGAGTGTAACTTCAGCTCTCCGCCCGGTGCCTGCTGCTTTCTGAAAGCTCAGACAAGCTGTATATATCATCCACTATGTACAGCTGTCAAAGATGTATAGTAAGTAAATAGAACTACTTCACTACTGTACTTAAGTACGGAAAGGCGGTATCTGTACTTTCCTAGAGTAGAATTTTTTTCTCCTACTTCCATTTTTACTTCACTACATTTTTTCAATGATTTCAATACTTCTACTCCAATATATTTTTTTTTTTTTGTGCTGCATAGTTACTCGTTACAATTATAAAAATTACCACTGCCAGAACAGTAGATGGGAGGTTTCATGAAGCTCAAAACATGTGTATTATCAGCGCATACGAAAATAAATGCTACTGTATGTATAAATAAAAGCTGCATTTGAAATAATAAAAAACAATATGATGTTCAAACTTTTGACTTCTTTCTTTATTAACTACATAACACAGTACTTGTACTTTTACTTTCAGTACTTGAGTAGCAAAATTAAAAAAAAAACTACTTGCAATACTTAAGTACAAAAAATGTTGAATACTTTAGTACTTCTACTCAAGTCACTTTTTGATCGAGCACTTCCACTTCTACTCAAGTCACTTTTTGATCGAGCACTTGTACTTTTACTCAAGTATGGGTTTTGAGTACTTTATACAACTCTGACAGCTGTAGAGAGAGAGGGCTGCAAATAAAGATGTACACCTTATGTATGAGGATTTGTTTCATCTCTACGTATTACCTGAGGTCAGCCAATTCATTGGGTATATGGAGGGTTTACAGCCACTCTAAGATTTTGTAATGTTTTACAAAATTTTCATCAGCATGTGATCACCATATCGTCTAGAGTCAGTTGACAGTATGCTGCCACTGACAACAGGTTACTATTACTGTAAGCAAAAAACAAGAGAAGGGCGCACCGACCTAGTGCATAACCATAAAATATTTATTGACAAATTGTTAAAACCACAGCATGCATTCTACTCACAATAGTACGCTATGTACAAGCGAAAAGGAGAGTTCCTTCAGCTGTCCAGAGACCACAGGACCGTGATGCTTAGCTATGACAGGCAAACTTGAAGGTGTCCATAAGGCTAACGCATTTCGAGGGAGAACCCTCTACCTCAGAGCAAAAAGTACTAAAAAAAAGGCTCTGAGGTAGAGGGTTCTCCCTCGAAACACGTTAGCCTTATGGACACCTTCAAGTTTGCCATAACTAAGCATCACGGTCCTGTGGTCTCTGCACAGCTGAAGGAACTCTCCTTTTCGCTTGTACATAGCCTACTCGTGTGAGTAGAATGCATGATGTGGTTTTAACAATTTGTCAATAAATATTTTATGGTATTGCACTAGGCCGATGCACCCTTCTCTTGTTTTTTGCTTTCAGTTTGTGTGAATACCCATCATCCTGAGAGGGCAGCAAGACTTCAGATGCTTACGGTACAGCTAATGCCTCTTTGGTCTACATGCACCATTTGAGCGCAGGGGACATTTACTTTTTAGGTTTTTAGGTTACTATTACTGTCACTGACACCAACACTGGAAGTTACTTTAAGGCTCCATGTACACGGGACGTTAGAAAAAACGTCCTGCAAAGCTATTTCTGACGCCGGGAAAAAGCAGCTGTTAAACGTGCTTTCAGTAGCTTTTTCCATTTGCGTTATTGCACGTTTGACCACGTTGCTTTTAGCAGCGTTTTTCTGCCTCCATTCAAAATCAATGGTTCCCTATGGGAGCCTATTGATTTGAATGGAAGTCGCACCGCAAGTCGGATCCGGTGTGGTCCAGGGGGGGTGGGGCCGCTCGCTCGTCCCCTCCCCTTTCCTGGCCTGCCGGGCTGCATGCTCGGATAAGGGTCTGGTATGGATTTTGGGGGGGACCCCACGCCGTTTTTTCAGCGTGGGGCTACCCTCAAATTCCATGCCGGACCCGAAGGGCCTGGTTTGGAACCTGGGGGGGAACCCCACGCAATTTTTTTCCCATTTTTGGTGTGGAGTTCCCCCTCAAGATTCTCACAGTGCAGGTCGCGCCGCAAGTCGGATCCGACTTGCGGTGACTTCCATTCAAATCAATAGGCTCCCATAGGGAACCATTGATTTTGAATGGAAGAAAAAAAACGTATAATGTGGCTGAACGTAGGTTCATCACGTTTAGTCACGTTCGGCCGCGTTTCTGCGTTTGAAACGTCGGGAAACACACGTTCGAACGCAATATAATTGCGTTCTAAAAAAAGTCCCTGAACGCAACTGCCTGCAAATGACTGTAAACGACCCTGTGTAAATGGACAGATAAGATAACATGGAGCTGCGTTCAGGGACTTCTGAAAAAAACGCCCAACTGCTCCTAAACGGCCATTTCCAGCGTCCCGTGTACATGGAGCCTACCAACACTGGAAGTTACTATTACTGCCACTGACACCAATACTGGGAGTTACTATTACTGCCACTGACACCAATACTGGGAGTTACTATTACTGCCACTGACAATACTGGGAGGTACTATTACTGCCACTGACACCAATACTGGGAGTTACTATTACTGTCACTGACACCAATACTGGGAGTTACTATTACTGTCACTGACACCAATACTGGGAGTTACTATTACTGTCACTGACACCAATACTGGGAGTTACTATTACTGCCACTGACAATACTGGGAGTTACTATTACTGCCACTGACACCAATACTGGGAGTTACTATTACTGTCACTGACACCAATACTGGGAGTTACTATTACTGTCACTGATACCAATACTGGGAGTTACTATTACTGTCACTGACACCAATACTGGGAGTTACTATTACTGCCACTGATACCAATACTGGGAGTTATTATTACTGTCACTGACACCAATACTGGGAGTTACTATTACTGTCACTGACACCAATACTGGGAGTTACTATTACTGTCACTGACACCAATACTGGGAGTTACTATTACTGTCACTGACATCAATACCAAGGGTTACTATCACTGCCACCAATACTAGGGGTTACTTTTACTGGCACTAACACCAATACTAGGGGTTACTATTATTGCCACTGACAGCAATACTGGGGGTTACTATTACTGGCAATAACACCAATACTAGGGGTTACTTTTACTGGCAATAACACCAATACTAGGGGTTACTAGTAATGCCACTGACACCAATAATGAAGGTTACTATTACTACCACTGACACCAATACTAGGGGTTACTTTTACCTGCAATAACACCAATATTAGGGGTTACTATTATTTCCACTGACACCAATACCAGAGGTTACTATTACTACCACTGACACCAATATTAGAGGTTATTATTACTGCTACTTACACCACTATTGGAGGTTACTATTACTTTCACTGACACCAATGCTAGTGGTTCATTTGAATGCCACTGACACCAAAACTTGGGGTTACTCTTAATGCCACTGACACCAATACTGAAGGTTACAATTACTTTCACTGGCACCAATACTGGAGTTTACTTTTACTTTCACTGACACCAATGCTAGTGGTTCATTTTAATGCCACTGACACCAAAACTTGGGGTTACTCTTAATGCCACTGACACCAATACTGAAGGTTACAATAGCTGCCACTGACACCAATACCGGCTGTTACTATTACTGCCACTGACACCACTACTAACTGCTACTATTACTGTCACTGACACCAATACTGGGGGTTATTATTACAGCCACTGACTTAAATACTGGGGGTTACTATTACTGCCACCGGCACCATTACTGGGGGTTACTATTACTGCCACTGGCACCATTACTGGGGGTTACTATTACTGCCACTGGCACCATTACTGGGGGTTACTATTACTGCCATTTTCTCTTCAGTTTGGATTACAGTTCATCACAAAAAATACAAGACCGTAATGTTTAGGTATTGGGTTTCAGCCAATCAGCCAATTCTTTTTAAATAGTTGCCTAACTTTTTCCAATGCACCTCAACACATGAAAACGTGTTGCTATAGTCCGGCCATCTCCAAATGTTGGGGGCCACTCTTGTGGCCCGTTATCCTTTTCAAGTTGACCCCCGCTGTATTATTGTTCTGATCCAGGCAGTCGGTTTGTAGCTCCTCAGCAGTGAAGACACCTGTATGGAAGGGTTCCCACACAAGGACACACCCCCTGGTGAGGCCGGGTTGTTTGCACCAGTTCTCTGTTTGCTGTCTCTAAGTGGATATCTCTTTAAAGTCGAATTATTCTTAGTTGAACTCCAGTCGCTGCTTGCTTACGGTTTATTGAGAAGTCACCCAATCTGTTTTATCCTCCTCGCAGCGAGCAGTTGGAAGCAGAAGAGCTGTGCAAAATTATGAAAGCGTAATAAACACTAATACTTTTAAAGGCCTTTAAGCATAGCTTGCGCCTCTTTATTGTAATAAAAACGTTCCCCGAGCTGAAATAGGATTCTGAGCCACATTTGCAGATTATAAGGCAAAAGTGTACGCTTATTATATTACTTTCTGTGTTTTAATATACTCAGAAATTAATGAGGACACTAGACGTTAAAAGGATCTGCAATACCGCACTTTTAATTTAAGCAACCGGGGAGAAACGCAGGACTTTCGCCGAGGTCTTTGGATGTGATGATAGCTTCTTGTAAGGCAATATCATTTTCTCAACCCTCATTAGAGGAAGAAATGCCGTACACGGGTCTCGCTTCGGCCTCCGGTGATCCACAAGCGAAGAATCGCCTACAGGGACCATAGTATATTTAAATACAAAGGACCCTTTCCCATTAGGAGGGCACAATTGGATATTGCTTTTAATAATAATATTTTAATTATTTTAAATTTATGATATCTTCTCAAAGATTACATTAGCATGAATAGCCCAAGCTCAAGGATGGATTCAAATTGAAATACTTTTGAAGGAATTGAAGCTTTTCAAGCTGAAGACTAGAGGTACGAGGCTAAATGCCCAGATGGAATACGAAATTGTGATTGAGACACCCCTGCCAGACAGCAGGGTCCTGGACCTCCAGTGGAGGAGAAAGGGACTTTTCCAAGAGGCTTAAATATCAATTGGATAAACATTTTATCCAGCAACCCCTGCCAGTCCTGGATCTTCAGTGTAGAAGGAGACTCTGCTTTTCTATGGGGTTTGGTATCAATTGGATCAGGTTCTTCTGGCTAATTTGGTATGTCTACGTAGAATGTACACTGTTCAAAAAAATTAAAGGAACACTTTCTAATTGATATCAATGGAAACCAAAAAGAGAGCTAGCCCTGGTGTGCCATAATCCTAAGAATTCAAAAAAAGGGAGGGAATGGTATAGCAATAGCTAGACCAAGAAAAAGCCGACTTTAAGAGCCGGTTCACATTGAAGCGACGCTACCTCGCACCGCGACCTCCGAGGTCGTGGTGCGAGCAGCGCGCCGCGACCTCGGAGCGGCCGCCACGGACTTTATAACATTGAAGTCTATGGCGGTCGCCTCCGGGTCGCCCCAAAGAAGCTCCGGACCCTTTTTCTAGGTCGGAGCGACTTGTGTCGCTCCTATTAGAACGGGTCCGCAGCTTCCCTATGGGAGGCGACCTGCGGCGACCTGTGAGGCGACCAGGTCGCCTCACAGGTCGCCCTAGTGTGAACCGGCACTTAAGGCACATGAATGGATAGGCAGTGATTGTTTACAAATTAAACATATTTATTGATTTATTTAAAACAAACATATAGGTGAATACATACAATAACATGTTAAAAGAACATAAAGAGGGGTGCAATCCCTCAATATGGATTCATAGATATGGTGGTTACATTATCATTACACAACATTTGATTGTTTAAAGGTGCAGATACATTACTAGTCTGAAAAGAGTCGACGCGTTTCGCAGTATGCTTCGTCAGGACCACAGACGATTGTACCACCTCTTTTAAGATGCAGAGAAATGTGTCATCCACCACAGGTATGATGGCCAAAAAGGGGGGGGGAGGGGAGAGGAAAGAGAGCCAAACCTGAGTACTAGATGGTAGGTACTAGAAATCTCTCTATGTATGGAAGGGCATCGGCAGGGCAGCTAAGAATGCACACCAGGATATAGTTCTAAAGACTTTTAAATATGTTGATAAAATTCGGCAGATCAATGGAAGATAAATATAATGACTGGTTAGTCTTTAAATGGACTGAGGGAGGGATCAAGTAAAGAGGATAAATAGGAATCCCCGATAAGGCATAATACATGTATTGTAGTTGGTAAACCCAGTACTACTAGATCGATTTGATGGAAGTCCAATTGGATCCCAAAAGGTATACCCCACAGTCAGACAATAACAAGAGCCAAGTTGCAAGAGTAAAGCTGGATACACACTATCCAACTTTTGTGGTTCGATTTCCTTCAGATTTACCTTTTCTATGTAGTACAAGAGCCTGCCAGATTGCATACAAATTGAAAGTGTTTAAGTTTGACCTCATATTATATGGTTTTGGTAAGTCTTAAGGAAAAAGTCTTCAGAAAATCTTATAGTGTGTATGGCCCATAACGGTTCAACATCCGGTAGGATGAAGCCTGTGTGTGCCTGCCGTCTGCCAATCCGTGCCGCTTTGGATTCATTCATATCCATTTAAAGTCCGCTTTTTCTTGGTCTAGCTATTGCTATACCATTCCCTCTCTAATTTATATCAATTAGTTTGATTTCCAATTGATACCAAACTCCATAGAAAAGCAGATTCTCCTTCTACACTGAAGATTCAGGGGGTTCCTGGATAAAACGTTTATCCAATGGATATTTAAGCCCCTTGGAAAAGTAGAGTCCCGAGTATAGCATCAAGTAAACTAAATTCCTGGGATATTGATCTGGTCAATTAAGTAGAAGAGGGGTTGTTAATCAGTTTCAGCTGCTTTGATGTTAATTAAATTAACAACAGGTGCACTAGATGGGCAACAATGAAACAACCTCCAAAACAGGAATTGTTTTACAGGTGGAGGCCACTGACATTTTTTTTACCTACTCATTTTTCCTGACTGTTTTTCACTAGTTTTGCATTTGGCTAGGGTCAGTGTCACTACTGGTAGCATGAGGCCTTACCTGGACCCTATAGAGGTTGCACAGGCAGTCCAACTCCTCTGGGATGGCACATCAATAAGTGCCATTTCCGGAAGGTTTGCTGTGTCTCCCAGCACAGTCTCAAGAGCATGGAGGAGATTCCAGGAGACAGGCAGTTTCTCTAGAAGAGCTGGACAGGGCTGTAGAAGGTCCTTAACCTATCAGCAGGACCGGTATCTGCTCCTTTGTGCAAGGAGGAACAGGATGAGCACTGCCAGAGCCCTACAAAATGACCTCCAGCAGGCCACTGGTGTAAATGTCTCTAACCAAACAATCAAAAACCGACTTCATGAGGTAGGCACCACAGAGTTGGGACCACTTCCCTAAGCATACACAGTCTCTAAACCTGAAGCTATCGACCATTAAGCCAAAGGACGAACAGCTGAGGTTTAGGGGAGGGGGGTTCAAGATCTTTCAATTAGTATACATAGTTGGGACCACTTCCAAAAGTATACTAGGTCCCTAAGCCAGAAGCTATCCACCTCTGAGCCAAAGGACCCACAGATGGAGATGGGGGGGGGGGGGGTTTCAAGATCTTTCAATTAGTATACAGCCACTCTCCCCCCCCCCCCCCAATGTCCCATCTATAGCTTTACCTAGCTTGGGCACGCTCCCTGATGTTCTCTATACCCATGTTTCACTGTCACATTTAGAACACACTCTCCAGGCCCCCAGGCAATACGCCACACTACAGGACATGCAGAAGAAGGTCAGGGGTAGACAAGGTAGGTGACTACAGCTAGTCCTCGAATGAGCTATGTCACTTCTCCTGCTCAGTGCTTTTTAGATCAGCTCAGTACAGGATTACATCTTTGCAGTCCTTTTCCTGTCCCTCAACTAGCCTGGGTCCCACCCACAGCTGGTATTCCACCCATTACATCATTGGAGAAGGGGTTTCTCTTAAAAAGAAGCTAACACCTGCTTACAATCTTCCCCTTACTATGCCATAATTGCAACAGAGCCATCTAGTGGCAGGCAAGCTAACTGCACATGCCAACATGTGTGTCCCCAGAATGGCAACATTTTGCCAAAATCTTTAGATTTCCAACTAAATTTCAGAAAATGAAATCGAATTCCTATTTCTAACATAGAATAGATTAAATTAACCAGTTCTGGACTGGAAGAATTTACCCCCTTAATGACCAGTCCATTTTTTGCGATTCGGCCCTGGTTTCTTTAACGGAAAAATGCGCGCGAGCGTGCATTTTCTTTTTCTCTATATACACCAGCATGACCTCTCCACGACCTGGCTAGAAGGAGAGCCAAACTGGATGAAAGTCCGAAATATTTCCCATACTAATCAGGCATCACCGGTGGAACGGTAATCAAGCGTAATCAGAGAGTGCGGTACAAAAGACAAATCTGTTTTAGAACTGCAAACTGATTTAAAGGAGAATTTCATTTTGGTCTTAAAATTGACAGAATATATAGAGTATATAAAGGCTGCAAAAAATGAATTTTATAATTTAAAGCTAAACTCCAGCCTCACCTATCAGTCTCCCCCCTCTGCCCTAATCCTCACCTGCCTGCGATCCCCATGCGATCCACTGGCTGCCGTGGCTAGAGAATAGAACAATGCAACATTTGAATTGTTATGGCTTGCCAATTATAGAAAATGACAGCTGACTGCAAATTGAATTGACAAGGCAATTGCTGACATAATTAAACTTAAATTTTATCTGTTTATATTTTTGCCTCCCTGTTTCTGTTTTCCTTACATTCCTTATTTTAAACTGAGTGAGGTATGTAATCACTAGGTCTCTGTTCTTCTTTAGGCAATGTAGACAGGTCCAGTCTGGTGGGAGGGGTTTAGCAGAGTCCTGTACATAGCTTCTTGAAAACATCACAGCGCCTTGCCCCAGTACTTCTCTCAAGGGTCCTCAGCCCTGATGCAAGCAGTGGGTTAGTTACCCAGTTCTGGACCGGAGAGATTTGCCCCCTTATTGACCAGGCCATTTTTTGCGATTCGGCACTGCGTTACTTTAACGGAAAAATGCGCGGTCGTGCGACGCTGTACCTAAATAAAATTGATGTCCTTTTTTTCCCACAAATAGAGCTTTCTTTTGGTGGTATTTGATCACCTGTGCGATTTTAATTTTTTGCGCTATAAACAAAAAAAGAGCGACAATTCTGGAAAAAAAAAAAAAACAATATTTTTCACTTTCTGCTATATTACATTCCCCAAAAAAATGTAAAAATCTAAAATTTTCATCCTTTCAGGCCAATTTGTATCCTGCTACATATTTTTGGTAAAAATAAAATCGCAATAAGCGTATTTTGATTAGTTTGCGCAAAAGTTATTGTGTCTACAAACTAGGTGAAAGATTAAGTGCCGGTTCAGCTCCCGCATCCGCACATCTGGCAGTTCACACTGCCATATGCGATACGCAGGGGGTGTCAATTAAATGTTAACGACACCCCCAGTTGCGATCGCAAATCGCAGTGCGATCTGCAAGTTCGCACAGAATCGGATCGCACAAGTGTGAACCACTGCGCGATCCTATTCTGATGCGGCTCAAAAAAAGCCTCATGTGCGAGTTTGCTGCGGATGCGCTGCAAATTCAGCCATACAAAGTGTATGGCTGAACTCGCATCCGCACATGAGATCGCATGTAATGAAGGAGCAGTGCGCTCCGAATTACATGCGATCTCGCAAACTGCACAAGTGTAAACCGGCACTTATGTCATTTTTTTTTAACTAGTAATGGTGGCGATCTGTGTGGGGAGGTTCTGAGGGAGCTGCCTGGGGAAGCGAGCATAGAAGCCAGACTTCTGTGTTTACAAGTGACAGAAGAGCGGTAACAGTGAATATGGCCAACCCGGGGCCTATATAAAGGTAGGGGCCTGGAGCTGCAGCTCCAATAGCCCCTACGTTAATCTGGCCCTGACAGTAGGGCTTGGTCTATCTGACTTGCTGCAGCATTTAAAGCACATTATGAGAAGCTCACAGTGTGCTGTAAAATCACAGTAAGCCGTTTCAGTACAGGAGGAGAACCGGTACAACTGTGCAAGACTGAAGGGGAGGCTGAAGGTCAGATTTAACATTTTATTCTTTTGACACCAGGAGAAGAAATGGGGAAATGGGACCACCAAGACAGGAGAGAACAGACTGCAATAAAAACCTCATGGATGTAAGCTTTTATCACTTTGGCCCTTCTGATCCACCTATTACCAACACAGTAAGTGAGTGGAAATCTTCCCAGTGGGAACACATTCAGCAATACAAAGAAAAACAGAGTTTCTAATCCTACGCCACAAACCAAAAAAGTTTTGGCTTGAGTTATGCTAAACTCAACATCACAAACATCATTAAAATTCTCTAACAGCTAAAGAAATAGAATAACATGTATTCCATAATACCAGCCACATTCTGGAAACTAAGCCTTTAAATGGTGCTAAGCTTCTAGGCGGCGTGATTAATAATTCTTGTAAACAACCTTTAAAATAGACTTTGAAGAATTTTTTCATTATGTGGAGTTGTATTTTTATAGGTTTTTTCTAGATATACAATATAGGGCCCAACGTTTGAGAACTCCTGACCATCATGTCTATAGGAGCCTATTAGAGGTCCCATTCCAAAACCATGGCTGTTAATATGAAGGTACCCACTTGTATGGCCATTACATCCTCCACTCCTCTGGGAAGACTTCTCACAAGATTTCGGAGGTGTCTGTAGAAATGTGTGCCTATTTGGACAGAAAAGCCTTTGTGAGGTCAACAACTGATGTTGGATAAGAAGATCTGCCTCGCAATGAGCATTCAAATTCATCCCAAAGGTGTTCAGTAGGGTTGAGGTCATGGCTCAATGGACGTTAGACATATGAGATTCGTTTTGTTATGAATCGAAAATTCGGACAAATTTTCACTATTCGGAGATTCCAAATTTCTGAATCAAAATAGTTACGAATGAAGCCAAAAATTATTATAACGAAACAAAAACACAAATTTAAAAAATACAAAAATGTATTTGAATTAATAAAAATTTAAAATGAATTCAAATTAATTTGAATTTGAAGATGAATTTGAAATATAAACATATTGCAATAAACACTGTAAGGTATAAAAGTGAAATAAGATGATGATAAGAATAGAAAAAATATAACAACAAAAATAGAATAGAATAGAATAGAATAGAACAATTACAGCCGTCTTCCGAAATTTGAATAGATTCAAAAATAACGATTATACTAACCAAATCGGAATATACAAAATGAATAGCGAAAAGGAATTATTCTAACATAACAAATACGATTAAACAAAATGATTCGAGCCGGTTCACACTATGGCGATCCGACTTAGGGGGCGACCTGTGAAGTCGCGTGCAGCGCGACTTTGGCGCGACTTGCACGCACTTCATAAAATGAATGTCTATGCAAGTCGCTCCAGGTCGTCCCGAAGTAGTACAGGAACCTTTTTCTAAGTCGGAGCGACTTGTGTTGCTCCTATTAGAACCGTTCCTGTATTACACAACGGACCGCGACTTGTCAGGCTGACAAGTCTCACTAGTGTGAACCGGCACATAATCTAATGAACGGATCCGAAACTAAACATATTTTTCCGTTGTGCAAACGTCATTGAACATGTATTTTTACAAACTACACTGTATGGCAAAAACATTGTAGGCTCCTCACAATTACACCTGTATGAACTTGTTAGACAACCAGTCGCAAAACTATGGTCGTTAATGTAGAGTTGACACCCACTTTGCCGCTATAAGGGCCTCTACTCTTCTGAGAAAATGTCCACATTGGAGTGTCTGTTGGAATTTGTGCCATTCCAGTCCAAAGAACATTTGTGAGGTCAGGTTAGAGAGAATACCTGGCTCACAATAGCCATTGTAGTTCATCTCAAAGGTGTTCTGTAGGGTTGAGGTCAGGGCTCTGTGGTGGACACTCCAGTTCCTCCACACCAAACTCATCAAACCATGTCTTTATGGAGCTGGCTTTATACACAGGGGCACAGTCATGTTGGAACAGAAAATGACCTTCATCAAACTGTTACCACAAGGTTGGAAGCAGACGATTGTCTAAAATATCTTGTATGCTATAGCGTTAACATTACTTTTCACAGGAAACTCGTGAACTCAAAAATGTGGAACATGGTTGGCCGTACCGTATATTATGCATTATTTGGTCATATCAATATATAGTATGTCCTCTTCTGTGTATAGTTAACCACTTGCCGTCTGCTCACATTGCTGCTACTGCAGCAATGTGGCTCTTAATTGTCCAGCGACACCTCCCCTTGCGGGCGCAGCGCGCACGCCGCCGGAGGCTCGCTCCCGCTGTGTTCAGCCACAGCGGGAGTCGGGCCAGGGGAGGAGCAGCGGCGATCGCCGCTGCTCTTCCCCGATCGTCGGGGAATCGAGTGTGGAGATCCGCCCGCTTGTGTAAACAAAGCGGGCAGATCTCCTAAGTGACAGGCAGTGACAGATTACAGGATTCAGCATAGCTGAACATCCGATCTGTCCCTGTGTCACTCAGTCACCTCCCCCCACACATGTCAGTAAGCACCAGGCATACATTAACCCCTCCCTCTCCAATAAAATTAACGCCTTCCCTGCCAGTGTCATTTTCACAGTAACAGTGCATATTTATAGCACTGATTACTGTAGTAATGTCACTGGTACCCCCAAAAGTGTCAAAAGTGTCAATCAAGGGTCCGATCTGTCCGTCGCAATGTCGCAGTCCCGCAAAAAAAATCGCAGATCGCCGCTATAAAAAAGAAAAACACCAAAAATGACAGAAATCTTTCCCTTAGTTAGTAAACGCAATAACTTTTGCGCAAACCAATCAAAATACACTTATTGCGATTTTTTTTTACCAAAAATATGTAGCAGAAAACAAATTGGCCAAAAATGTAAAAAAATTTAGATTTTTACTTTTTTTTGGGGGGGAATTTCATATAAAAAAGTGAAAAATATTGTTATTTTTTCAAAATTTACGCTCTTTTCACCAAAAGAAAGCTATGTTTGTGGGAAAAAAAGGACGCAAATTTCGTTTGGGTACGGCGTCGCACGACCGCGCAATTGTCAGTTAAAATCGCACAGCGCCGAATCGCAAAAAGTGGCCTGGACGTAAGACAGCAAAATCCTCCGGTGGTAAAGTGGTTAAGGAATGTGGAAAAATAGCGCTGGACCCGTAGGGTTACCTCACTGGTATTGCTATTGTAAAGTAAAGATGTTGATATAAACAGTTTCCACAACCCAGAGGATCTCCACGGTCTCCTTGGCTTGTAATGTAATGTAGAAAAAATTGAAAATGAAGCGCCACACCACTGCTAAGAGGCCCAGGTACAACTTTTATCCAGTAAAAGTCAGGGGGACAATTCAAAAAGTTTCCAATTCATTTCGGCGGTCAAAGAGCACAATCGGGGCTTAATTAACAACAATATAGACTAGATGTGAACTAGACCTTTAATGTTTCATTTAGCTTTGTCATTGCAAGCACAGCCTTGTCAGCAGCTGTTTTGGCAATTATTTATGTGTATAGTGTGTCATAATCCGTGTATTTGGAAGCAGCCATTTTTGATCAATTTTATGGATTTGTTAGCTGCACTCAAACAACTGATTGGTTGCTACACCCAATGGCCTTATTTTAGCCTCCCTCCGGTTGTCTATATATAAGAGCAAGCCATGCGCTATGAATTTATTCATGAATAATAGACACTCCTGGCTACATTAACAGTTTATATCAGCCTGGACATCATTAATAGGCTCTAAATTAGTCATTGTCATTTCAATATTCTTTATTGGAATGGTTGGCAACAACTACGTAAAAATGGAAAAAAAATGGAAAAAGGAGAGAGAGAGAAAATTCATTAAATGTTAAATCATTTACTGCTGCCCTTTAAAATAAGACACATTAAACCTGGTACAGATTGTGCTCATTTCATGCATTAACCTTATTCGTGTACTCCCAGAGACAAGATGGAAACCTGCATAGCAGGCACTTCACTGTACTGATGTAGTCTGTCAAATTTTCTTCATTTACTGTGATGTGCAAAGGCGCAATTATACACCTCCGCAAACAGCGTCTCAACCCTACGTAGATCTGGCGAGCTTTGTCAGCTGTTTGGAATAAAGTCACTCTAGCCGAACCAAAAAAAAAATCATCATGGGGACACGAACACAAGGTTTTTATCTATCCTTGTAGCAATGTCTGAACATTGCCATCAGTTTATACCGCTAAACTAAAAACAAATCTTGGAATACCTTATGGTGAGCTGTTGATTCTACAGGCTACTGGTCCCCAAAACAGTAGTTTCTGGGGTGGGTAATTTGGCCAGATATCTTTCAGGGCAGGAAGGTTGGTCTTTGAGGAAGTGGATTCCTTGCTTATTTGAGGCATAGGTATGGAAACAAGGAGGTTGTTGGGGCTGGGGCAATGGTCACTGGAAGGTAAGTGTTAAGATTACAGGGAGGGTTGGGGTAGGGGTACTGGAAGGGTTTGTGCTAGAGTTACAGGAAGGATTAGTGTTGGGATTACAGGGAGGTTAGTGTAAGGATTGCTAGAAGGGTTATGTTAAGAGTTACAGGGAGGGAAAGGACTAGGGTTACAGGAAGGATTAAATTTGTGATTACAGGAAGGTTAGTGTTAGGGGTACTGTAAGTATTAGTGTTGGGGTAGCTGGAAGGTTAGTGTTGGGGTTACTGGGAGATTAGTGTTAACACTACTGGGAGAGTTTGGTATTAGGGTTATTGGAAAGCTAGTTTTAGGGTTTTTAGTAGTGTTGGGATAGCTGGAAGGTTAGTGTTAGGGTTACTTAGAGCATTAGTGTTGGGGTTACTGGGATGTTAGTGTTAACGCCACTGGGAGGGTTTGGTATTAGGGTTACTGGAAAGCTAGTTTTAGGGTTATTAGTAGTGTTAGTGTTGATGGTATAACACAGTTGTAGCTAATTGCCTTCAAAATCCAGAGTGGGGCAATTTCTCTATATCTATCATTGTTTGGGGATGGTGGCAATTCCAGAACACACCTCACTTTTTGGTTTGATGTCCAAGGTTGAAAATAGATTAAGGTTACACAAAGATTTAGCGTTAGAGTTCTAGGAAGGGTTCGTTTTGTGATAACAAGGAGGTTAGAGTTACTGGGAGGATAGTATTGAGTTTACTGGGTGGATTAGTATTGGGGTTACTGAGAGGATTAGTGATGGGGTATTTGGGACCGTTGGTGTTGTGGGGCAAGTTATTTTTTGGGTTAGGATTACAGGAAGGAAGGAAGTTAGTTTTAGAGTTAGGGTCCTTTCACACGGGCTTTCCGATCAGGTCCGCCTGTCAGTTTTTTAGTCCAACCTGATCGGATGCTCCATGCACCCCTATGGAGCAGCGGATGTCAGAGGTGACATGTCCGCTGACACCCACTGCTATCCGATCCTCTCCATGAAATCGAGATGGATGGAAACCCTATTTTCCATCCGTCTGGAGGATTGGATCGGATAGGATTGGATGAAAATAGACAGGCGGTCCATTTTCATTGGATCTCCCATAGAGGAGAGCGGGGCTCTGACAGGTCCGTTTCTGCGCAGAGAACGGAGACGGACGTGTCATTCGCCTGCTCAGCGAGATCAGCAGATCAATCCCCCGCTGAGCTAAACGGAGTCTGCCGGGTGGAAAGCCCGTGTGAAAGGACCCTTACAGAGAGATTTAGTGGCAGGGTTAGCATTACAGTTGGAGCAATATGGCGGTTTAGAGTGAAGTCTGTATTCGGGTTACATTAGGAGTTATTTTTCAAGTTCTATTAAGAGTTATTCTTACAGTTGGGGTTACAGAGGGGTTAGTGTTCATGATTGGGGTTGCAGGGAAAATAGTTTTGAGAGTCAGTGTTAGGGTTGGAATTTTGGAAGAAGGGGCAGTGTAAAGGCAGTCTTAGGGTTGGAATTTAGTGTCAGGATTGCAGGAAGGGTTGGTGTAAGGCAGGGATCCTCAAACTATGGCCCTCCAGCTGTTGCGGAACTACACATCCCATGAGGCATTTTAAAACTCTGACATTTACAGAAATGACTAGGCATGATGGGAATTGTAGTTCCTGAACAACTGAAGGGCCGTAGTTTAATGATCCCTGGTGTAAGGGTTAGAGTTAGAATTACATTTAGAGAAGAAGATAGTGAGATTGAGGGGGGCAAAGGTTAGATTAGGGTTAGAGGGAGGGTTACTTGGAGAGCCTAGAGCTATTGGAAGGGAAAGTGCTAGTGTAAGGGTTAGAGGAGAGTTAGGGTGAGGCATTACTCTCTTTAGGCACCTACATCATGCAGTGCACCTATAAGGCTGTGCGCTGGGTCATCAATACAAGGATCACTCACAATCACTCAGCAACAACACAATGGACAATAAGGGTACCAGCACTCAATGCACATGGAAGTGAAACAGTGGTAGGATATGGAAGCAAACTGGTAAGGGGCCCAAAGTACCCCTTCACTAGTGTTGATCCATTGTGGGAATCCAACATGCAATTGAAGAGATGCCAGATTCTAAGATAATATAAGAGAAATGCTCATAGCTTCTCAATGTTTAAATCTCTGCATGTTTTTATTTCCTGGAAAGCTTCCTTTAAATTGTAACATTTCCTGAAACCAGTGACCTTCCATTCTCCTATGGGCAAACCCCTCCAGATATTGTTATACTTCACAATTGTCAGTGCATTTCCTTATATATAATTTATAGAAGATTACCACCTGTGTGTCATCCTACATTGCGAGTATAGCCGCTTCTAAAGAGCATTTTCTCACTGTGCAGGGCAAAATAACATACAGCATAGCTGCAAATTCAGTGCCTGAGTGCAAATTACTGCAACCGATGCTTCTAGCAATATTAACATTAAATCCCTGCGCCTAGAAAAATACACAAAGCAGAAGGAATAGATCCTCCACTTTCACTTGAATCAAAGATGAGAGAAAAAAAAAAAGAGTCGGACTTGTGATAAAATCCCCACATGTTCTTATGTGTAATTTATTTGTGAATGATAAGTCCTGGTTATAATGTCGCCATATTCATTGTGAACTCAACAACATGGTGAGTCGCATGAAGAAAATCTCTGTTATTTATTTGTACTCTTGTGACTTTGAATAGCTTAAGAGGAATGGGCTATTTTACAGCTGGAAGATAAAGAAGTAAGCTTCTTGCAGGAGCTTTTATCACAGCAACCGTGCTACAATGTCTGTGTGGTATCAGCAGAGCGCCGTGCAGTCTATGGAAGAGGAATGAATGTTATTGAATGGGGACTGGATGGTATGCATACAGCTGTGCAACCAGAGAGTGGGGGAGGATACCATGAGCAAGCACTCCAAAATTCTTTAAAAGCTAGATTACTTCAAAGCTAAGAAAACAGCAGCAGGATCAGCATTTTAGGGGACTCGCCACCCCTTTTATCAAGGTGCAATGGAATCACTGCACCTTGTTTAAGTGGGCCTGTGAATTCCCGTAATGTTGGTCCTGCTGCAGTTTTCTATGCTTTGAAGAAAATTACCTTCTACAGATTTTGATTTCTCTTATACTATATCTTGTTTGATTTTGATGCCACCACCTGCTGCACACTTAACCACTTGCCGTAGGGGTACGTCACTAGCCTGTGAGGCTCTGGGGAGCGAGCGCGCGCCGCCGGCAGCGCGCTCCCGCTCCCGCGTGGTCACGGACCCCCCCGCGCGTGTGACCGACGGACCCGATGTCCGCCGGTCACTCAGCGATCGTCGGGGGAGAGGGAGAAAGTCAGGCGGCTAGTGTAAACAAGCCGCCTGTCATTCTCCCCTGTGTAGAAACTGTGATCACACGGTTATACTATGTAGGACCGTTGATCACTGTTTCTACAGCTCAAGCCACAGCCAATCACAGTTAGAATCACGCCCCTAGGGACACACATAGCCCCTCCCTCTCAAATAAAGTTAACCCCTTCGCTGCCAGTGTATTTTTACAGTAACAGTGCATATGTATAGCACTGATTACTGTAGAAATGTCACTGGTAACCCCAAAAGTGTCAAAATTGTCAGTCAAGGGTCCGATCTGTCCGCCACAATGTTGCAGTACCGCAAAAAAAAAATCGCAGATCGCCGCCATTACGCGTTAAAAAAAAAAACAACAAAAATGACAAAAATCTTTCCCTTTGTTAGTAAACGCGATAACTTTTGTGCAAACCAATCAAAATACGCTTTTTGCGATTTTTTTTACCAAACATATGTAGCATAAAACAAATTGGCCGAAAATGTTAAAAATTTTTGATTTTTACATTTTTTTGGGGGGGAATTTTATATAAAAAAATGTGAAAAATATTGTTATTTTTGCAAAATTGACGCTTTTTTTGTTTATAGCGCATGATCAAAAAATCGCACAGGTGATCAAATACCACCAAAAGAAAGCTCTGTTTGTGGGAAAAAAGGGACGTCAAATTCGTTTAGTTACAGTGTCGCAATTCTCCGTTAAAGTCACGCACAATTGTCCGTTAAAGTCACGCAGTGCCGAATCGCAAAATACCCCCTGGTCTTTTAGCAGCCAAATCCTCCGGGGCTTAAGTGGTTAACTATTTTTGAGCTCCAGAAGAAGCCATTCTTGCAGTATCTTGAGCACCCAGCTTTCATGGAGGCAGGAATATGACTCATTGGTGTCACCAGTGCCTTCAGGAAGTGAGGTCAGAGGTAAATATTTTCATATGCTGGGTTTCTTGCACCCTTTTCAGGTAATTTTCAAGCAAGGTCTCCTTTAAGAGTCCAGGTTAGTGCCTTTATAGGTCTTTTGAAGGTTCTTATTATCAAGGTCATTGTATAACTTGTAGTAGTTTTCTACATTCACCTGCCATTTTTCAAACAAATCACTAATCCAAACCTGCTAGTTGGTCATATTCATCTGGTCCTATTCTGTAATGTTGAAGATGTTTCGCTACTTTTCCATAGAAGTGTTGAGATATGTTCCTCATTTGAGCTAAAAAAGTTACCTGGATGTGTAGTGAAATGTCTTCAACATTATAGAATAAGATCAGTTAACTAGCAAGTTTGGGTTAGTGGTAGGGTTGAGAGTGGATGATTAGTGAGCAAGAATTAAAGTTAGGCTGAAACTTAGGGTCAACCTATAGACCAACCATTCTCAACCAGGGTTCCATGTAATCCTAGGGTTCTTCCAGAGGTTGCTAGGGGTTCTTTGAGCTAAGGCTGAGTGCCTGAAAAATTCCAGGTCCAGTGCCTCTTGGCAAAGTCAACTGTGTGACACCATAGACCCTTTTAGCTGTCTGTAAGGGTGAAATTCTGACCACCACTAACATTGTTCCCATTGACTATCAATAATTTAATTTTAGCAGAGGTTCCCTGAGATCTGAAAATCATTTCAAGGGTTACTCTGTGGTAGAATAGTGTTGAGAAAGGCTACCCTAGATGTTTGAGTGGTTTTGGATTAAAAAGCAATTAAAAAGCAGGAGAGATTTCTATTGGCTTTTACATGTTGAGATTATCAGATTATCTACTGAAAGCAGGGTACAGTAAATAATACAATCACTTTACCACTCTGCATTACAGCTCTTGAGAAAAGATATCAGTCATGGGGGGTGTATTGTTTTTAGTCATTTGGTTAACCTATAGACTCCTGAGAAGGAGCAGTCAAGAATAACCATTGTGCAGCATTGACATTAAAGCATCTGTAATTTACCTCAGTGGTCTCCAAACTGTGGCCCACAGGCCGGATGGGGCCCTTTGCTTGCTTTTATCCAGCCCTTGGGGTACTATTTCATTCATTGACCCCAACGAAGGGGCAACATTCCTCCCAATGACATTAACAATGGGGCACAATTGCTCCCAATGACACCAACAATGGGGCTAAATTTCTCCCTAAGACATTAACAATGGGGCACAATTCCTCCCAAAGACACCACCAAT
This sequence comes from Pelophylax lessonae, assembly GCF_965119305.1. Lineage (NCBI taxonomy): Eukaryota > Metazoa > Chordata > Amphibia > Anura > Ranidae > Pelophylax > Pelophylax lessonae. Next base: position 204,484,191 of record NC_138779.1, on the reverse strand, counting down.
GGGGCACAATTTCTCCTAATGACACCAATGATGGGGCACAATTCGTCCCAATGACACCCAATGATAGGGTGCAGTTCCTCCCAATGACATCGACAATGGGGCCCAATTCTTCCCAATGACAAATGATGAGAAAAAATTCCTCTCACTGACACCAAAGATGAGGCATTCTTTACTGCCACTGATGCTGGGACATTTTCTACTCCCAATGGCCACAGTCCGACCCCCCTAAAGTCTGAAGGGCGGTAAACTGTCCCTTTGTTTAGAAAGTTTGGAGACCCCTGGTTTACCTTTGAAGGTTAAGTTAAAATTTGAACTTGATTTATTCTCTGGTTACCCCTATTCAACCTTCAAAAATAATTTTTAACTTACAAAGTCACATTTTTAGGATATAGCATATTTTATACCCAATGACATCATCACTGGATCTCTTTACCTATGAAAGCCGTGAGAGAGGCTTGCTGAAATTTTACACAAAGTGCCCTGCTGGCTCCTCCCTAGCATCTATAATATTTATACAACAAGCACACCCATATGAGATAAGGAAAACCCCAGGGTATTGGGATTTAATATAGCGCTTGCTAGTGCTAGCCAGGGATAGACAATTGCTTGTCAATAATCTGGGTAATAATAATGGGCAATCAAAATGGTATTAAATTCATAAATATTAAACACTAAAAATATGTGTGTAACACATGAGTGGATAATGGTATCCCCAATAATGATCACAATATATTAGACGCAATGTGACAATTAATAAAATGAAATAAGTCGCAATAAAATGATTCACAGTATAAAACACATGTATGCCATAAAGTGCAAGAATAGTGCCAAACAAATTGTGCCAAAAATGTCCAAATAAACAGTTCATAAGTGACTTTGATGCATGAATAAAAAAATTTCAGTGCCAGGTTAGGGAAAGTGCAGGTGCTTGTGCTGGGTCCTCCAGTAGTCCAACTGCTGGTACTTTGGGTATTGGCCTTGTGGAATAATGGGGGGTATGCACTCACCAGAACTAGTGGGACTTAAATACCATACGGTAAAAAGACCTTTAGAGCCTGATGGCCTCCTAGGCCTGGAAGGTAGCTGCTGGGCCTTGTAGTCCCCTGCGGTTCCTGAGGACGTGATAACTGCGAAATGCATTGTGGTCTGTAAACCGGAGTTAACCAGCGACGTCATTTCCTGCTTTGGTCTGGAACGCACGCCACCGCTGCTACACTACAGGGGCTGGGAAGGAAACTAATTGAGATTATCCAGGAGAGGGACCCCGGACCGCAGGGGACTACAAGGCCCAGCAACAACCTTCCAGGCCTAGGAGGCCATCAGGCTCTAAAGGTCTTTTTACCATATGGTATTTAAGTCCCACTACTTCTGGTGAGTGCATTCCCCCCATTATTCCACAAGGCCAACACCCAAAGTACCAGCAGTTGGACTACTGGAGGACCCAGCACAAGCACCTGCACTTTCCCTAACCTGGCACTGAAGTTTTTTTATTCATGCACCAAAGTCACTTATGAACTGTTTATTTGGACATTTTTGGCACAATTTTTTTGGCACTATTCTTGCACTTTATGGAAAACATGTGTTTTATACTGTGAATCATTTTATTGCGACTTATTTCATTTCATTAATTGTCACATTGCGTCTAATATATTGTGATCATTATTGGGGATACCATTATCCACTCATGTGTTACACACATATTTTTAGTATTTAATATTTATGAATTTTATACCATTTTGATTGCCCATTATTATTACCCAGATTATTGACAAGCAATTTTCTATCCCTGGCTAGCACTAGCAAGCGCTATATTAAATCCCAATACCCTGGGGTTTTCCTTATCTCATTCACTACTTTTCTTATAGCAGCTGCTATCACCACCCCATACTCACGTTTATTTATTAACCCCAGCCCCTCCCAAATTGGACACCCATAGGCGCGAGGGATATACACCTATTGGAGTATATATTCTTAAGCACACCCATAGATTTTAATATTTATCTTGTTTTAGTATGAAGAGACTTGCCTAGCAGCACTATTAAAATAAAAATTAAGGCAAAGCTTCATAATTCTTGTTTAACTCATTAGTGCTATCCTTGTACTAATAATGTCTATCAAAAACATTATATTTGCAATGTTCAATTGTTTCTTTCTTGGAAGACTAAGTATAAGCATACCATTGTTTTAAGGAAACCAAGTGTCATTATTTATGCTATACTTCTGTAAGGCCAAGCATCAGTGTGCCATTTTTTTGTAACTTCATGTGTCAGTTTGTCATTGTTCTAGGATACTCGGTATCAATGCATCATTGTGCTGAAATCCCATATGTAAGTGTGTCATTGTTCTCAGAGCCCATGCAAAACTATTCGTTTTCGATGAATCTTGTACCCCGAGAGTCATTTTGCCATAGCTCGTGAACCACTGGTGTAAGTGTGGAGTTATGGTTGTATCCCAAGATGACTTCTGTTTTTCAATCTGTAGAGCAGGTGGACCATGTTCATAAACGCCTGGAATCCATGTGCCATTGTTTTGGAGCCCCAAGCCCAACACCAACTTGATCTAAATCTTACCTCAGGGAACTAGAAAAACTTGTATGTCTACCTGGGCTTGGGGAATTAAGTCTATTTGACAACTACTATAAAAGTGGGGCTTTACAAATTCTATAATAACAATCATTGACTATCTTCTCAATCTTTTAGTTCCCCTAGATCAGTGGTCTCCAAACTGCAGCCCAGGGGCCAGATGCATCCCTTTGCTTGCATTTATCCAGCCCCTGGGGCACTATTCCTCCCACTGACACGAGACACTATTCTGCCAACTGACGTCATAAATGGGGCGCCATTGTTCCCACTGACACCAACACTGGGCATTATTCCTCCCAATGATACCAACGATGGGGCACTATTCCTCCAATTAATACCAAATGGGGCAATGTTTACTCCCACTGATCCCAGGAAAATTTCCACTCCCACCAACCCCAGTTTGGCACCCCTAAAGTCTGAAGGAAAATAAACTAGCCCTTTGTTTAGAAAGTTTGGAGACCCCTACCCTAGATTGCCCTTGTCTAATTCAATGTAAGTTGCTTGGTTTGGGCAATGCTCGTCTTACATATCTGTATTTCAGCATTCAGGTGTGGGGAGACGACCTGAGTTCAAGGCAGATCACCACTGCTGAAGAACTATTAATCTTCAGAAGACAACTTTTGAGGAACATTGTTTAGTTCCCCCAGAATTTATGGGGCAGATGGGATTAGATAGGTGACAGGAGAAAAGCCCAAGCACTCCAAAGGTCGGTACCAAATAGGAATGAGGAGGTGTGATGTAGGCAATTAGACCAGGTGTCAGAGCAGAATTCAAGATGAAGGTACATTTTCAAGGTACTTCTAAGACACAATTAGAATGTTAAGATGTTCCAAAGTAAATCTTTACTTTTTGGCCCTTGGGTCCATTCTAAGAGTTGCCCAGCCAATAATGCTAACATGCCTTGGAAATCATAACCAGTCCAGTTAGTATCCCAATGAAGAACCCAACCTAAAGCTGCTTCCAATAATTAATGCACCCAGCTTGTTAAAGTCCCCGGTCTCTGGTTTGGACTTTATCGTGTAATACTCTGCTTCCTGCTGGTCTAATCTTGAGGTACCATATAATTCTCATGTCTCTACAGGCATCAGATAGTGTAATAAATGCCAGATCCGTGACATATTCATCTGGATAAATCTACACGTTGAATCTCAGCAGAACAGGAATATGTCAGTGGAAATTTCACCGGCGGATAGGTCAGCCGGATGCGCTGGGATTTGGATATCCTGCAGGTAATTGTTGAGTGTCTCTGGCTGTTCTAATCCTGTCTGCTAAATCCATACAATCTAATTTTGGGTGCCGAAAGCGCTAAGGAAGTAATACAACAAGCCTGGGGTGACAGAGACATCTAACAATAGATTTAAACTGGAAGCTTGAACATCAAAGGAGAAAGCATCAGAGGACCATATGGCCTAGATTCTATAGCATTAGTCGGAGACGGGAAGATAATATTTTGTACACGGTATGTGCGTACGTATGTACGAAGGGCAAATATATCCTGCAAAATGCATCCGTACATTGCAATGGTAGGAATATCGCAACTATAAAAGTATAAAAATCTTCTAAAAAAAATAGGGATTGATAATCTCAAATTAATGATTTAAAGATAATCTATAAATTCCATTTTATAATGTTATATTTTACAGTGGTAAGACAAAATATAAATTATATTTATTTTTTATTTTTTAAACCAGCTCTCTCTGTTGCATTCACTTTCATTCTTCCTCAATTTTCAAATTACTTCCTATCAAATTTAACTTGCCCTGGCATTCGCTAAATGTCTTTGGTCTGGACTGGTCTCCTGATAATGACAAAGCTAGATCATCTCACCAAGACCTGATCAAACCCAGAGTGTCGCTGGAAGCTCCACCAGAATGACCTGGTGATTAAAACCCTGTAGTGACTTCCTAAGGGTTTGTCCCACCCAATAACCGATTGTAAAAAAAAAAGGAAGATGGAAGCACACAATGGGAAGGCTCCCAGTTATAAGTGTGTCAGAAAGGCTTCAGCCTTCCTTCTTCCCAAGCCACGCCCCTCAAACGCATTTCACCTGCTCATAGACTTAGTCATAGAAGTCTGCAACTAAGCCCATGAGTGGGTGAAACACATTGGTGGGCGTGGTTTGGGAGGAGGCAAAGCTGGGACCTTTCTCACACACTTAGAACTGGGCAGCTTCCCAGCATGTGCTTCCATTTCCTTTTTTACAGGGGTAGTCTTCAAAATTTGTGTTGGTACGGGGGTGACAACAAAGAAGCAAAATTGGCAGACGATTGTCAGTCTATAACAGGAAGTGCCTGAACCCTAATGGGAAAAATGGAAAAAATATGAGAAAAAAATCTGAAATTATTCAGAATATATGAGATTATAGCGATAAGGTTTAGATCAACTTTTACAATGTCAAAGGGCATGTGCCATGCTCTTGGGGGTTTGTTTGATTGGTTAACCTGTGATACACATGTGTAACAGCTGAGGGCTGCCAACTATGATTAATAATCAATAGTGCTGTCCAATGGGTATATGGGGAGTATGTTCTGCCGGCAACATGAATCATAATGGAACATGCTTTCTTGGCTGGTTGCTGAGAGCACCATAAAGACTTTTCCAACTCCAGCAAGCAAGCAAAGAAGTGAAACTACCCCCAGGTTTAACCAAATGGCCAGCTGGGGATAAGACAAATTTATTTATGTTTCCACTAGTTCAGGTAGTATGGTGGCTTTCAAAAGACTCTTAGACGTACATCTCAAGGATCAGAACATTCAGGGCTATGTGAGATGATTACGGCCACACACACCCACACAGGTTGAACTGGATGGACTATTGTCTTTATTCGACCTCACCTACTATGTAACTATGTAAGGAGTGGGCAACTGTGACCTTCCAGCTGTTGCCAAACGTTACTTCCCATCATGCCACTGCCTCTTGAAGTAACTGTCAGTCTTCCCATCATGCCTTTGCCTCTGGGAGCCATGCTTGCAACTGTCAGTCTTGCAATGCCTCTTGGGAAATCTAGTTCCAAAACAGCTGGAGGGCCTCAGTTGCCAGCTTCTGCTTTAGTTTAACAGCTATTCTATAATTTGGATTGCAGTTCCTTCATAAAACTGAACTCCAGGCAGATATAAATCACCCAAATTAATGCAGCTTTGTATTTGTATGTAGGACCGTTGATCTCTGTTTTTACAGTAGTAGCCACAGCCAATCACAGTTAGAAGCACGCCCCTAGGACACACTTAACCCCTCCCTCTCCAATACAGTTAACCTCTTCCCTGCCAGTGTCATTTTTACAGTAACAGTGCATATGTATAGCACTGATTACTGCAGAAATGTCACTGGTAACCCCAAAAGTGTCAAAAATGTCAGTCAAGGGTCCGATCTGTCCGCTGCAATGTCGCAGTCCCGCAAAAAAAATTGCAGATTGCCACCATTACTCGTTAAAAAAAAACACTAAAAATAACAAAAATCTTTCCCTTTGTTAGTGAACGCGATAACTTTTGCGCAAACCAATCAAAATACGCTTTTTGCAATTTTTTTTACCAAACATATGTAGCATAAAACAAATTGGCCGAAAATGTTAAAACATTTTGATTTTTACATTTTTTTTTTGGGGAATTTCATATATTCATATATATACAATAATAATATTGTTATTTTTGCAAAATTTACGCTCTTTTTTTGTTTATAGCGCATGATCAAAAAAATCGCACAGGTGATCAAATACCACCAAAAGAAAGCTCTATTTGTGGGAAAAAAAAGGACGTCAAATTAGTTTAGGTACAGCGTCACACGACCACGCAATTGTCCGTTAAAGTCACGCAGTAAAAAAATCGCAAAAAAAACCCTGGTCAGGAAGGGGGTAAAATCTCCTGGGGCTTAAGTGGTTAAAGGGGGCACAGACAGCAATAAAAACTGACAGGGGTTCTAATCCATCTCCACTCTATCCAAAACTAAAAAAAAAGTTTTGCATTTAGTTATACTTTAAGGCTTTAGAAACCACTTTAATCTTAAGTTCCTGTACCCTAAATTTAGGGGGCGGGGATCTGACAACTGAGTTTTAAGTCAATGTGATCATAACGGCAGGAGCAGTAAGGACAGCACAGAAGCTTTAATTCTTGTCTGAACTCCGAATTAGTTCTGGAACCACTTATGACTCATTATCATTGGCCAGTACATTATTCCTCTAAATGGTACCCAACAATGATTGCTAAGATTGTTGGAATTATCATTTAAGTACATTAAACATTGGCCACTAGTAATAGCTACATCTCTGGGTTCAGTAATACCGAATTCATTTTGTGCTCTTGTAGCGGTACGGTCTAATTATCATTTCTGCTGTAAAGCGTTCCGTATGGGGATGGTATACGCGGCGGTGTGATTGGCGCAGCCCTAATCACGACTGTCCTGATTTTCAATATTAAAATAAGAAGAAATACACATTGCGATCCCTATTATTTGGAAACTAATTAGCGTGTAAAGAGTTTCTTGCTCTGGGGAAATATCAGGTCAAATGATCAAGCAATCGCTGAAATCAACCTAAATTGCAATCAGTTAGAGGATATTAAAATGATGATCTGTGCCTACGAACATCCGTCTACAGTTCTCGTTCGTGAAAAACCAACACTTCAAGTTAAGTTTGCTGTAACGTCGTGTTCCTGATTCCAAACTTTAGTTCTATTAAAGTGGAACTAAACTTCCTCAGTCAGCATTAACTATTTGTAATCCTTATTCTGCTAGCATTAGTAAATAGATAAGAAGTTATATTATATTTACTTGTTTTTTTTTACATTTCTTCAGTTGCTTCCTGGTTTTTGGCCTAGGCCAAAATGATGCCATACATCCAAGGAGTCTTCCACCTGGAGGAGGATTTTTCTCGGCTAAGCACACCCTCCAGCCTGCATGCCTGAACGGAGGGCAGATGGATTCCAGGAATTAAATGCTTCATAAACATCTGCCCTTACTCAAGATGGCTGCAGCTAAAAATGCTACGGATGTGTTTTTCAAAATGGAGACATGAATAGATGGGTGATGCCTTTTAGAAGTATATTTCTTTGTAGAACTGGTAACAGGAAGGGGCTTTGGGGTCATGTGGGATACTCCAAAATGGTAGATATTGCTAGCAGAGGATACTTCTCACTCGGTAGCACAAATGCAGGTAGATTGGAACAGTCTACAGGTTCACGGCTGGGAAATATAAAGTAGCTTTAGCACAAGTAAAGATAGCTCTACTCACAGAATCCTGGAACAGGATCAGCCAATAGGTGCAGCCTAGTCCAGCGTCCAGAAAAAAAGGTTCCCCTTCATTCAGCTCACAGCTCTATTCCCTCAGGAAAAGACAATCTCCTCAGGGCTTCAGACTATTTAACAGCATCTAAACTTACATCTGGGCACACCTCCACAGGGATTGGCTAGGCCAGCCTTTCTCAACCTTTTCAACACAGAGGAACCCTTGAAATAATTTTCAGGTCTCAGGGAACCCCTGCTAAAAATGACTATATTTACAACTCATGATACATTAGTGTGATGGTCAGTGGGATGAATGCTCCTTACACTTGTGGACACTGGGAAGAATTACCTTTTTCCAGATAGCTAAAAAGATCAATGGTGTCAGGGGGAACTTATCTGAGAGGCAGAAACTGCCCATTGCTCACAGAATCCCTAGCAACCTCTGGAGGAACCCTAGGGTTCCCCGAAACCCTGGTTGAGAAACACGGGGCTAGGCCCTGCTCAATGTTCAGAGTGGTCCTTTGAATTTTCCCTGTCTAAGCTCCAGAAGTTTCTTCTAGAGGCAGGGGGAAGCAATCAAACTCTCAGCCAGTAAAGCCCAAAACAGACCAGATCAAACAATGGACCCCTGGTTACAGAAGGAGGCAAAACTGAATTTACTGTATATTGCAGCCTAACAAGGAGGGTGCTACATAATTAATATTATATAATATGACTTTCGAAAATGTTTAAGCTAATGGAATCTGAGGTTTTCACTTAAAGCGGAGTTCCACCCCGGGACATTTTTTTTAAATAAAAATACCCCCGGGACAGTCAGGGCTAGTGCATTCCACAATGGATAGCCTCTGATCTGTCCCGGGTCGCACTTACCTGCAAGAAGAAATACTTACCTTGAAAATGTATTGTCCAGCGCTGCCATCTCAGGCATGGGCAGCTTGAAGCCAGCGCGATCCTCTTCTGTGTCCCCTTCCGTCTTCTTCGGTCCCACGATGCACTGCACCGGCCCCGCCATCACTTGCGGTGCCGCAGCATCATCCCTGCACAGCTTCTGGGCATGCCCAGAAGCTGTTTAGCAAGGTATGACGGCGCCCGCACTGGAACTGACGTCAGGGCCGGTGCAGGCGCATTGATTCCTGGGAGCGATGACGTTCAGCTCCCAGGAATCATTGCAAAGCCAGGAAGTGACGAATCGCCGTGGCCGCCGAGGGGAGGAAGAGGAAGTAAGGTAAGTATATTTTCTTCTAAACCAGGTAAGAAAAAAAAAAAAAAATTGCGATTATCCATTTGTTTTTCAGGTGACCCGGAGCGAGAAGATGGAGGTAAGTTTAATTTTAGGGTGGAACTCCGCTTTAAATAACACCTGGTGATCCTGCCATGAAGATCCTCATTCAGACTTCCTGTTATGGGGTAACAACTATCTCCCAATTGTGGTACTACGTTGTCACCCTGTCAGACAGGTACCTAGAGCACATCACAGGTGGCCTTGCCGGTACATGTTATATGGGGATAGCCCATCGTTGACACTATTAGATAGGCTGGAGGAGATCAGTAGCACCAAAATGTAGAAAAAAGGCTGAAAAAAAACAGTATTTCTGCTCCTAAAGGGGAGCTCAGAAAAAGTTGTGTGAGGCCAGGCACTCAGGATGTCTGTTGGTACACTTACAGCCATCATCCCTGACAGCTTTTTGGATGCAGTCGGCATCACAGAGCCAAAAATACATCTAATGAGTGATTTAGTAGAAGAAAAATGAATGATCTTCAAGCTTGGTACGCTCGCTGCACTCAATCATTACCTCTTTCTAGATAAGAAACATTATTCTATATATCTGACATACCTGCTCCGTTCTGCTGGCATGGCTGCCCGAGCTCCAACACCCTCAAACATTGACAAGAAAAAACTCACTTAGAAGGCTATAGCTATCGTTTTTTGGTCAATTGTATTATATTTTTTCAGAAAATTTTCAAACTGATGTTTATGTGCTTTTTCATTATTTACATAAAATCTTTATTCCTGACCTGAACTGTGTTCAGACAGGCAGACAGAGGACAAAGGAAAAGTCACCAGTAATTCCTGTGATCTTCTTGTAGCTTATCTTTTACCCATTAATGATTTTCCATACTTTCTTTTGCACTGTCCAGTATGATGGCTGTTGAAGCACACAATATGGATCCTCTACCAGTAGAAAACTAGTCTTTAGTGGAGTCAAATGGCAAGGGTTTAGTGCCTTTCCACAAAGTGGGGGCCCTCCGAAACAGGGGGTCAACCAAATTGAGTAGTCTATACCAGTGTTTCTCAACTCCGGTCCTCAGGGCACACTAACAGGCCAGATTTTAAGTATTACCTTGGGGAGATACAGACTAGAATACTGCAATCACTGAGCAGCAAATTATATCACCTGTGATGTATTTCAGTTTTCCTGCAAACCTGGGCTGTTAGTGTGTCCTGAGGATCGGAGTTGAGAAACACTGGTCTATACACAGTTGCATAAGAAACAGTGCCAAACTAATGATTCAAGACCCCATTAGTGATTTATTAGTTCAGTAAATGAAAATAGAAAAGACAGCAAGCATACCTCCACTGGCTTCCCATTGTCCAAGGAATAAAATTCAAAACACTAACAATAACATACAAAGCCATTTACAACTCTGCCCGAGCTACATCACCAATTTTATCTCCAAATATCACCCAAACTGTCCTCTCCGCTCCTCCCCGGACCTCCTGCTCTCTAGCTCACTTGTCTCCTCCTCTCATGCTTGTCTCCAGGACTTCTCGAGAGCCTCTCCCATCCTCTGGAACTCACTACCTCAATCTGTTTGGTTATTTCCTACTTTGTCCACTTGTAGGCAATCCCTGAAAACTCATCTCTTCAGGGAGGCCTAAACTGCCTTCAGCTAACAACCAAATCTTCTACTCCTCATCAGTTCATCCCTCACAGTTACTACCTTTTGTTTCAACAGCTCCTCTCTATTATATTGTAAGCTCGCAAGAGCAGGGCCCTTCTAACCCTCTTGTTTTGAATTGTATTGTTGCTGTAATGTCTCCCTTTACATTGTAAAGCGATGTGAAAATCCTATAAAAATCCTGTATAATAATAATAAAAATAATAATATTAATGCCATGTGTTTCGAGGCCCAGAGATCTCACCCTTCCTCAAGGCTTAAAGAGGAAGTAACCCTCCTCTGCAACTTTTACCTATAGGTAAGCCTATGATAAGGCCTACCTATGGGTACTGTAAATATCTCCTAAACATGCACCTCCTAGGGGGAGATTTCCTCTCACTTCCTGTTGTTTCCCTCTGTATGTAAGTCAGATGTAGATAACTCAGGGACTGCATGCAAAGGTAAATCTTTTTGGGTACTGCTCAAGTGTAATCAACACTATTATATATTACCAATAAGACAGCAATTTCTGTTTTTAGTTCATAAAGATGCATACATGGTGAATAGTCAATCATGGGTGCTCAACCTGTGGCTCTCCAGCTGTTGCAGAACTACATATCCCATGAGGCATTGCAAGGCTGACAGGTAGTAGCATGACTTCCAAAGGCAGAGGCATGATGGGACTTGTAGTTCCGCAACAGCTGGAGAGCCACAGGTTGAGCACCCATGGATATGTTTAGTAAGGGCCGCTAAAAGGGAGGGACCACCAGTCCTCCTGTAGGGGGCCCGGGCACACAGAGGGGCCCCACTAGCATGGGGAATCGGTGTGGTCAGGTAGAGGGGCAGTTACAGAAGAAAGCCCTGTACGGCTCTCTGCAGCAGCTGAAAGACAGTTTTTCCCCCTGCAGGGAGAGGCACAGGGCATCATTCTTGTAATTGCTTCTCGGACACCAATCCCCCTCCTTGTTCTGCCTGTTTCTGATCCACCTCACAAATATGCCCCCCTTTCACTGTGCACTTTCACTGTGCCATTCCCCCCTCCCTCCCTTCCGCAGGCTTCCCTGTCCTGTAAAAAAAAAATAACAAATTGTAAAAAAGAAAAAAAAAAAAAAAAAACAATAAAACCTTCTAATAAAAAAATAAAAAAAAAGTAAAATAAAATAATTGTAAACATTTTTAACATTTAAAAAAAAAAAAAAATTTTAAAAATGTAAAAAACTATTTAAAAGGGCAAATTCACACAGGTTCTCTGTTATGCTTGTGTCCGCGTGTATTTTTTGTGAAAATATTGTCTTTACATATTCCAGGGGGGGACCCTGCCAGGTAGGCTGTACGGGGCCCTGTGATTTCTAACAGCAGCCCTGTGTTTAGTAATTTAGTAAATTTTACATAGGCGTCTACAATGCACATGTTGACATTAATCCCTTTTTTCAATATCTGACTCCAAAAAATCTGAAGAGGTGCTAAACTTTCCATACTTTATTAAAAAACGACTTTAGATATACTTGACATTTCTTATTAAGCCATATTGACTGGTTATTATTGATTGATATTAACTCGAAGGACAAATTTTGCCAATAAATGGATCAAAGTAAACAGAGTGAGTTGATAAAACAGCCCTCGAGAGGAACATTACTTGGGCAGTTCTGCCTCCGTTACTGTCTTATTTCCCTCTTTCTTCTCCATTGACATTGACTTACAGGGCTCATAGAGCCAACTTCGCAAGACCATGGAATGCTCTGGCACCTTGGGCCTGTTGGATTTTTCCTGAAGGTCCAACCACTCTCTCTAAAATCTACTTACAGCCTAAGGCGGACGCTGTGGGTACTTCATTAGCACTTTGCTCTTTGCAGTGTTTACTGAAAATGCCCATAATTAGGCACCATATGGTAAAATGGGCACCCAACTGGGTTCTCTGGCTCGCCCACTGCTACGAAAGAGCTCTGGGCCTTAGTAAATTGCATATGAACAATGAAATATTAATTTTCTATTTGCATACACCTGCAAAGAAAATGTCACTGAAATATCGCCTGGAATAGGCTTTAATCACTCAGTAATGGGATACAGGTTCAATAAAAAAAAAAAATAATAAATCGACAGAAAGCGCACAGAGTACCATTTTGTTTTTTGTTATCGACATTTAGATGACCCAAGGCCATGTATCACGAAATATGCGGTGCCGGCTTGTGGGGGAAACAAGGGATATATCCATCTAGATGGATCAGAAAAAATAGCCCAGGCTAATCAATATCACAAAGCTTCTCCTCCGCTCGATGTGAGATAGATATATCACCGCTAATACCACACTTGTTTAATAGTGCTTATTATCATTTTATTTATGGATTTCCAAAATGTTCTGTTCCGGCGTAAAATCCAAGGCTTCAAAACATTGTTTGAAAGAAGCACTTAGTCTGTTGAGCTTGCATGCTGGGTTTCTGGTATAGCCACAGAGCCACGGCTCCTGGGCCTGCAGCCCTGAAAGGACTCAAACATGGCCATATTTTCAATTATTGCTTCTTTGTCTTTTTTTGCACCAATGCATTGAATGTTGAAATCAACTAGCTTTCCTGTTTAGAAGCATTTATATTATTGCAATTTTTGATTAATAACTTGTATGCTTCCCCAGTCAGAGCAGAAGTTCCAAGCTAAATGTTAGGCTTTAAAGAAGGACCAAAGTCGAAGCCTTCTAAAAAATTTTGTAAAGAGTTAGGGAGGGTTTATAACCCCCATGAGGGTTTTTTTCCCACCTGTGCCCCACTGGGGAGATTTGTTATCACTTCTTGTCTCATAGCCAAAAGAGGAAGTGAGAGGAAATCTCTCCAAAGTGCGGGAATCTCTAGTTGTCAGCAGGGTCACCAGAACTTGTGTCCCCATTGTAAGATTTCCCCCTTATTACTTTTCTAGTGTCAACCCAAAATTTGGGATTTTCTTTTACTTTCCCTTTCAATGATAACAGTCTCCAGAACAAAAAGATGAGAGCCGATCACAAAATGGATGCGGGGAAACCAACATCCAATTTCCACATATGTGAGCCCGGCCTCAAGGGAATCTCTTAGGGCCTCCCTGCTAACAAGAACTAGTGTCCCCATTGGAAGGTTTCCCCTCTATTACGTTTCTGGGGACAATTCAAAATGTGGGATTTTCTTTTACTTTTGCTTTCAATAATAGTGGTAAACAGGAAAAATAGAGAGGGCGAAACTCCTTAACCGGTTGCCGACCGCCGCAAGTACATATACTGCTACATATACCAAACATATGTAGCATAAAACAAATTGGCCAAAAATTTAAAAAAAAATTAGGATTTTTACATTTTTTTTTGGGGGGGGGGGAATTTCATATAAAAAAATGTGAAAAATATTGTTATTTTTGCAAAATTGTCGCTCTTTTTTTGATTATGGCGCATGATCAAAAAAATCGCACAGGTGATCAAATACCACCAAAAGAAAGCTCTATTTGTGGGGAAAAAAAGGACGTCAAATTCGTTTAGGTACAGCGTCGCACGACCGTGCAATTGTCTGTTAAAGGCACGCAGTGCCGAATTGCAAAATACCCCCTGGTCAGGAAGGGGGTAAAATATTCCAGGGCTTAAGTGGTTAAAGAGGAAGTAAACCCTCCTCTGCAAGTTGTACCTATAGGTAAGCCTATGATAAGGCTTACCTATAGGTACTGTAAATATCTCCTAAACATGTACCGTTTAGGAGATATTTACCTTACATGCAGCCAGTGACATCACTGGCACATGCGCTCTGAAAGAACGGCTGCTAATGCCGTTCCTTCAGAGCCCCGTGCCGTGACCGTCGGCTCCCACGCACGTGCGCAGGAGTGACGTCACCGCGGCTCAGGCCAATCAGATAGCCGGATGCCGCGATCCCGGAAGACGGGTGACTGAACATGTCGCTCGTCATAGAGGTAAGCAAGCGGCATGGCGGGGGCTCGTTCTAAGGTAAGTATTTCATAATGAGCTAGTATGCGATGCATACTAGCTCATTTTGTGTGTTTCTCTTTCAGGTTGAAAAATAAAAATTTGGGTTTACAACCTCTTTAAATGGGGCACAAACAGCAATAAAAAACTGACAGGGGTTTTGGGTTTAGTACCGCTTTAACATATATATCATATGGATGTGCATGTCTCTTGTTGTTCTAAGTAGTCCTTTAAGAAAAAGCAATATTCATTTTAGGCCCTTTAAGAGGGGTGACACGACGCCCTATCCGCAATGCAGTGCAGGCTGTTGGGTCATGTAAACACAGGGTGATTAGGGAAAATAAGACCATCAGAAGCTTGTCAAGATAAAGAGCATGCATGGAGGACAAGGGGGAGATAAGCGGAGGAGAGAGCGCGGCGAGGGGAGGAGGGAGGCGGCGGCGGCCGCGATGGTATAAGTAGAAAGAGAGATTAAAAGAATCACGGGATAGGATGGTAATAAAAGGGAGAAGAAAGAAGGGTTATAGTGGATGTAGAGATAGGTGCTATTAAAAGGACATTTTAAAGGGGTTTTGTCACCTAAATATTGCCCTGCGTCGCAGGCATTTAAACAGCTGCCAAAGTGGAATATTGCTCTCTAATAAATAAGGATAATGTGTTTATAAAAAGGTCAAGCCTTAGCACATTCTACCATTAATATCTGTATGTACGCTTTACGAAAAAGCAAAATTTTTACTTAACCCACCAGCAACAGCAGATTCTGGTGAGAAATATGGCTCATTGCTACCTGTTTAATAAACAGCTGCTAAAATCCAGAAGAAAAAAAAGGATGGAATGGTCCATCTAAGAAAAGTATTGAACTAGGCAATGCTTCCGCAAACTAACATGTTTACCAAAAATAGTGACCGAGACCTAAATAGTTGGAGTTACTTTGTGGAAATAATTGGGGCATGTAGACAAAGTGGAAACCCCATCTGAAACATCTGCAGAAGGTTGCTCAGCCAATTACAGTCATGGATCATTAAAATTTAGTCCTTGTCCTCCAGTTAAGTGACTTTGTCTAAAATGAGATACAGTTATCAGTATGCTGCAGGCAAGAGGAAACATTTCCTCAATCTCTACCCCACATTAACCATACTGAACATTATATTTTTGTAGGAAATTACTGGGTGATAGGCTGCAATAAAGTAGAATTCCTGGTAATCCTGAATAATTCATATTCCCATCGCACACCTTCCTGGATATGGGCACATCAGTTGTGGGTGCTGCAGCGATCACCAGCTGGACACTGGATCAATCACGGATACATACATATTCGCCAGCACACCAAGGATCACAAGGAGCACATGCCTGACGAAGGGGTCCTATGTGACTCCAAAACGTTGCACCTATCTTAATGTGATCCTTTTGCAATAAAAAGTTTCTTTGGACTGCTGTGCAAGATCCTTGGTGTGCTGGTGAATATGTATGTAGTCCTGGTAATCCTATCTAATCTTCAAAGTACTCCCTCCCCCTCCTATGCTTGCTAACTTGTGTAAGAAAGATGTGTATACTTTCCTAATTTTATGCCACTCCGGTCCGGTCACGTGGTCTCCCCCGTGTCAGCCAGTGGCCGGCTACAGGGGAGAGGAGAGAGTGCTTGACAACAGCTGGTAATGCCTGAGTGGTTACGTCATCCATAAGCTTTAAAACAAATCATATATGATTTTATAATTTTATATACGTATTGTATAGAGACGGGTTGTCCATGACCCAAACTGGCATATGTTGTATTTGCCCAATCCATTTTTGGAGCACCCCCTTGTTTGTATGTATAAGTTCTATTCTAATGTCATTGAGTGTGGCCAGTTGTCTTTGGTAAGGTCACCACTCCCATCCACGGATGGGAGAGGCTTCCATAACATCCTGTAATTGGAATAATTTGTTATATTAAGACTGTCAATGCAACATCTTAGATTGGCTCTGAGGAAGAGGGGTCTCCCCTGGAAACGCTTCAGCTATCTGGAAAGTCCTCTGGCTTGCTGGGAACAAGGTCTCAGTGACCTGGTTGCTTTGTGTTTTCTATGGACCCTGATTTGCTTTTATCATTGAATTGTTTATGATTATACACTATGTTGTTAAAAGTATTGGGATGCCTGCCTTTACACGCACATGAAATTTAATGGCATCCCAATCTTAGTCCTTAGGGTTCAATATTGAGTTGGTCCACCCTTTGCAGCTATAACAGTTTCAACTCTTCTGGGAAGGCTGTCCACAAGGTTTAGGAGTGTGTCTATGGGAAAGTTTGACCATTCATCTGGCACTGATGTTAGATGGGAAGGCTTGGCTCGCAGTCCCCGCTCTTATTCATCCCAAAGGTTTTCTTTCGTGTTGAGGTCAGGACTCTATGCAGGCCAGTCAAGTTCCTCCACACCAAACTCGCTCATACATGTCTTTATGGACCTTGCTTTATGCACTGGTCCAAATAATTTGGTGGAGGGGGGATTATGATGTGGGATTTTTGTTCCGGGGTTGGTCTTGGCTCCTTAGTTCCAGTGAAGGGAACTCTTAAGGCGTCAGCATACCAAGACATTTTAGACAATTTCATGCTTCCAAATTTGTGGGAACAGTTTGGGATGGCCCCTTCATGCTCCAACATCACTGCACACCAGTTCACAAAGCAAGGTCCATACAGACATGGATGAGCGAGTTGGGGTGGAGGACCTGACCTCAACCCGATAGAACACCTTTGGGATGAATTAGAGCGGAGGCTGCAAGCCAGGTCTTCTTGTCCAACATCAGTGCCTGACCTCACAAATGCACTTCTGGAAGAATGGTCAAACATTCCCATAGACACACTCCTAAACCTTGTGGACAGCATTCCTAGAAGAGTTAAAGCTGGTATAGCTGCAAAGGGTGGGCCAACTTAACATTGAACCCTACGGACTAAGACTGGGATGCCATTAAAGTTCATGTGCGGGTAAAGGCAGGTGTCCCAATACTTTTGACAATATAGTGTATTTCCTTTCATTTACTATTAAAGACACCACTTGTTTACAGTGTTTCCTTTGGGTTCTTCCCCCCCCCCCCCCCCACACCCTTAGAGGGCAGCACAGCCTGTGCTTCCATTGGAACTATCAATGGTGTGTCCATCTGACCAGACTATATTCTCCCAGTATTTTGCAGGCTTGTCTAAATGTTGTGCAGCAACAAACGAGCTTCAACATGCTTTTTTTTGAGCAATGGAGTCTACCATGGTTAGCGTGCATAAAGGCCATAGTGGTTGAGTGCATTACTTACTGTTTTCTTTAAAACAATTGTACCTGCTACTTCCAGGTCTTTCTGAAGCTCTCCACAAATGGTCCTTGGCTCTTGAATAACTCTTCTGATAATTATTTTCACTCCTCTGTCAGAAATCTTGTGAGAAGCACCTGGTCGTGGCCAGTTTATTGTGAAATTATATTCTTTCTACTTCTGGATTATGGCCCCAACAGTGCTCACTGGAACATTCAGAAGTTTAGAAATCCTTCTGTATCCAATGCCATCAGTATAGTTTGCAACAATAAGGTTGGGAAGGTCTTGAGAGAAAGCTCCTTGCTTTTACCCATCATGAGATGTTTCTTGTGTGACACCTTGGTAATGAGACACATTTTTACAGGCCATCGGTTAAGACTGAACCAGCTCATATTAAAGCTGAGTTCCGGCCACAAAATCGATAAAATCGATTTTGGGCCATCTGCTTGCTAAGGGGAACCTGAAAGAGAAATGGATAGTGCTGATTTTTTATTTTTTTTTGGTCACTTACCTTATTATAGAAGAAAATATACTCACCTTCCTTCCACTTCCTCCCTCTGCGGCCGCGACCCGTGCCGTCACTTCCGGTTTGCTATGATTCCTGGGAGCTGAACGTCATCGCTCCCAGGAATCAATGCGCCTGCACCGGCCCCGCTCGTCACTTCCGGTGCAGGCGCTGCATTCACTGCTAAACAGCTTCTGGGCATGCCCAGAAGCTGTGCAGGGATGCCGCGCCTGCACCAGAAGTGACGAGCGGGGCCGGTGCAGTGCATTGTGGGACTCCGACGTCACGGAAGAGGACAGGAAGAGGAACGCTGCGGCTTCAGCTGCCCACACCTGAGATGGCAGCACTGGAGAAGAAATTTTCAAGGTAAGTATTTCTTCTTACAGGTAAGTACGACCCGGGACAGTTCAGAGGCTATCCATTATGGAATGTACTAGCCCTGACTGTCCCGGGGGTATTTTTAGCTCAAATTGACCCCTGAGGCCGGAACTCCGCTTAATTTGCACTGACAAGGGGCAGGATAGTTTTGGTGTCTTTGTATGTATGGATTACATGGGTTGTTACCGACGTGGTGAACATTTCATGTCAATAGCACCTTTAGAAATATATTTACTCTTTTTTTTACCTGCTGTATACTGTATCTGATGCTAGATCCGCTTTAAGCAATGGAAGCAGCAATATGTGTTTGATGACATTTTTAATGTAACTTGTCACTTAGTAATCACGTGCGTTAGGTCAAGACTGGGAAAGGACTCATAAAGTCCCTTCTAAATCCTGGTCCTCGCAAGCACTCCAGTACACGAGCAATTATTGAAACCAGCTACATATAGATTCCCCGTGGCAGTTTCAGTTTGTTCTCTCAGAAGAAGTAACGTTTTCAATTCGAAAAGAGGCAGTTATGGCATTTAATTACTAAAATGACACCTAGTCACTAAATAGGTAGGATTTAAAAGCTTCAGCAAAGCGAGTTACCCTTGACACTATTTGAGCTAACCTTTCTTCTACAGAGGAGACATCCCTTCACATCAGGCATCCTGGGGGAAAGGCAATTGAAGAGCGCCGCAGGATATAACTATCTACTTTTTATTGTTATTACATGGACCGACGTTTTCTACAAGTTTCGGCACAGACCAACAATGTAATGTGAGGCTTATGTTCTGCTTGATACGCTAGTGTTCTTGTTTAAAAAGAAAGGATGATGTTGTAGTGGTCCCCAAACCCTAAAGAGGACCTGCTACTCTTCCCAGTTAGGGAAAAATGAAAAGTTTCCTTAATGGGTTCCTTCTTGACCAGTGGCCTCTAAACTGCAGCCAGGGGGCCAGATAAGGCCCTTTGCGTGCCGTTATCTGGATCTTAGGGAACTATTTCTCCAAATGATATTAACAATTGGGCATAATTCCTACCACTGACACCAACAATGAAGCATAATTCCACCAGAGACACCAATAACGGGGACACTATTCCTCCCACTGATACCAATGATGGAGCACTATTCCTCCCACTGACACCAATGATGGGGCACTATTCCTCCCACTGATACCAATGATGGGGCACTATTCCTCCCACTAACACCAATGATGGAGCACTATTCCTCCCACTGACACCAATGATGGAGCACTATTCCTCCCACTGACACCAATGATGGAGCACTATTCCTCCCACCGACACCAATGATGGGGTATTATTCCTCCCACTGACACCAATAACGGGGACACTATTCCTCCCACTGATACCAATGATGGAGCACTATTCCTCCCACTGACACCAATGATGGGGCACTATTCCTCCCACTGACACCAATGATGGGGCATTATTCCTCCCACTGACACCAATGATGGAGCACTATTCCTCCCACTGACACCAATGATGGAGCACTATTCCTCCCACTGACACCAATGATGGAGCACTATTCCTCCCACTGACACCAATGATGGGGCACTATTCCTCCCACTGACACCAATGATGGGGCACTATTCCTCCCACCGACACCAATGATGGGGTATTATTCCTCCCAATGACACCAATGATGGGGTATTATTCCTCCCAATGACACCAATGATGGTGTATTATTCTTTCTACTGACAAAAATGATGGTGCACTATTCCTCCCACTGACACCAATGATGGTGCACTATTCCTCCCACTGATACCAATGATGGGGCACTATTCCTCCCACTGATACCAATGATCGGGCACTATTCCTCCCACTGATACCAATGATGGGGCACTATTCCTCCCACTAACACCAATGATGGGGCACTATTCCTCCCACTGACATGAACAATGGGGTATTATTCTTTCCACTGATACCAATGATGGGGCACTATTCCTCCCACTGATACCAATGATCGGGCACTATTCCTCCCACTGATACCAATGATGGGGCACTATTCCTCCCACTAACACCAATGATGGGGCACTATTCCTCCCACTGACATGAACAATGGGGTATTATTCTTTCCACTGACACCAATGATGGGGCACTATTCCTTCCACTGACATGAACAATGGGGTATTATTCTTTCCACTGACACCAATGATGGGGCACTATTCCTTCCACTGACATGAACAATGGGGTATTATTCTTTCCACTGACACCAATGATGGGGGAATGAATAGTGCCCATCATTGATGTCAGTGGGAGGAATAGTGTTCCATCATTGGTGTCAGTGGGAGGAATAGTGCCCCATCATTGGTGTCAGTGGGAGGAATAGTGTCCCATCATTGGTGTCAGTGGGAGGAATAGTGCTCCATCATTGGTGTCAGTGGAAAGAATAATACCCCAAAAATGTCAATTAGGGGTCCGATCGGTCCACCGCAATGTTGCAGTCCCACTAAAAATTGCAGATCGCCGCCATTACTAGTAAAAAAATAAAAATGACATAAATCTTTCCCCTGGTTTGTAGACACGATAACTTTTGTGCAAACCAATCAAAATACGTTTATTGGGATTCTTTTTTTACCAAAAATATGTAGCAGAATACAAATTAACCTAAAATTATTAAAAAATACGATTTTTATATATTTTTTTTTTATTGGGAATATTATATAGCAGAATGTGAAAAATATTGTTGTTTTTTTTTTTTTTCAGAATTGTCACTCTTTTTTTGGTTTATAGCGCAAAAAAAAAAATTGCACAAGTGATCAAATACCACCAAAAGAAAGCTCTGTTTGTGGGGAAAAAAAGAACATCAATTTTTAATTGGGTACAGCTTTGCACTACCGCGCAATTGTCCGTTAATTCGTAAAAAAATGGCCTGGTCATTAAGGGGTCAAAACCTTTCTGGTCCAGAAGTGGTTAACTTTAACATTGGCAATTTTAGATATACAGGTAATCTCAGCGATCTATTAACCCTTTCAGTGTCGGCCTGTATAAGGCATAGACGCCTCAATTTGGAAAAAGGATGGCATTAGTTGTCTTTTTTGCCATTTCACAGCAAGAAAAAAAAAAAAAAAATTCCCCCTAGCAGAAAATTGGTTAAATCCTCTTGACTAAAAAAAAAGACGCCGCTTGGCCCGGGAAACAATCGCTTAAGACCTTACCGTTTGTCTGGCCAGGCACATTTAAAAAAAAAAAAAAATCTGATAACCGCAAAAAAGATTAACATTAGGCTGCTGTACAATTTCTCGGTTGGCTTCCCCTGCCCACACCATAACGCACTGATAGCATATAGGGATTAGCGAGACGCAGCCCCAATCCATATCACAGCACGGAGGTTAAGTGATATATTGGGATGAGACCCATTATTTTTTACCGTTCCCTGCGAAAAGGCGATTACGCAGCCGGTTTCAGTCATCTCATTTGTGCCGGGGTTTGAATGCGGATTGGTGCTCGGGACTGGGCAACGCATGAAACAATTACATGCACGGCGCTTCTACGACGAGACATCGCTGGAGGGGGAATGGCAGGAAGGTGATGTTCTATTAAAAGAGGGCTCCGCTCTAATCAGTGTAAGCACAATTTGTGTCTTAAAATGAGAAGCTGCCAAAGCCACTTAATAAAACCAATTATCGCTTTTAGTTTTTTCTTTTCCGTCCTTTTTTTTTTCCAGTGGAGAAAAAGCCTGAAAAAGAATGTTCAGCCTGAGACCCGATACCCTGCAAGGTTTTGTGTCTGCGCCCCTCCCCCCCCCTCTTCTTATTATTATACAGGATTTATATAGCGCCAACAGTTTGCACAGCGCTTTACAATGTGAGGGAAGACAGTACAGTTACAATACAATTATTCAATACAAGAGGAATTAGAGGGCCCTGCTCATTAGAGCTTACAATCTAGATTCTTATATATCACGCTGTCCTGGGGTATCTCCTATTGCATTATGAGATTTAAAGAAGATATAAAAAAAAAAAATACAAATTAATGAGGCTTTTCTTTAATATTTCATTATTTATGAATTATTATTTATTATCATTTATTTAATTAATTTTCAGCATTATTTTGAATAATAATATTAACAATAATACATATTAATAAATGATTCTGATTTATAATATTAATAATATTAATAATAAATATTGATAATATTAACAATAATGCAATAATTATTTATTATGATAATAATGTATTTTTTTATTATTATTAATACATAATATATTATATCCTATAGTTTATGATGATGATGATGGTGACGACAATAATAATAATAATAATAATAGTAATAATATATAATATAATATTAAAAATATTATTATCAATAATACATATTGATCGTTGATGAGGATAAATAATATTATCATCATCATAATCATAAATGGATAATATTCATTATTATAATAATAATAATAATATTAATAATAATAATATTATTATTATTATTATTATTATTATTATTCTTATTATTATTATTATTATTATTATTATTATTATTATTATTACTATTAATACCTAACAATACTACATATTAATAAATTGTTATTAATATTTTCATAATCATAAATGGATAATATGTATTATTATTATAATAATAATAATATTATTATTATTATTATTATTATTATTATTATTATTATTAATACCTAACAATACTACATATTAATAAATTGTTATTAATATTTTAGCAGCAATCAATAATGCATCATTAAAAGCATTGTAATAAAATTCAAGCAGCATACATACCTGAATTTGGTATCAGCCAAATAATAATAATAATAATAATAATAATAATAATAATAATAATAACAATAGGTAATAACATATAATATTAATAATATTATAATCAATAATACATATTGATTGTTGATGATGATTAATAATATTATCATCATCATAATCATAAATGGATAATATGTATTATTATTATAATAATAATAATAATATTATTATTATTATTATTATTAATACCTAACAATACTACATATTAATAAATTGTTACTAATATTTTAGCAGCAATCAATAATGCATCATTAAAAGCATTGTAATAAAATTCAAGCAGCATACATACCTGAATTTGGTATCAGCCAAATAATAATAATAATAATAATAATAATAATAATAACAATAGGAAATAACATATAATATTAATAATATTATAATCAATAATACATATTGATTGTTGATGAGGATAAATAATATTATCATCATCATAATCATAAATGGATAATATGTATTATTTTTTATCATAATAATAATATTATTATTATTATTATTATTATTATTATTATTAATACCTAACAATACTACATATTAATAAATTGTTATTAATATTTTAGCAGCAATCAATAATGCATCATTAAAAGCATTGTAATAAAATTCAAGCAGCATACATACCTGAATTTGGTATCAGCCAAATAATAATAATAACAATAGTAATAACATATAATATTAATAATATTATTATCAATAATACATATTGATCGTTGATGATAATTAATAATATTATCATTATCATAATCATAAATGGATAATATATATTATTATTATTATAATAATTAAAATAATAATACTATTATTATTATTATTTTAATTATTAACAATACTACATATTAATAAATTGTTATTAATATTTTAACAGCCATCAATAATGCATCATTAAATGCATTGTAATAAAATTCAAGCAACATAAGTACCTGAATTTGGTATCAGCCTCCTAAAATCCCTAGACAGCTGAGCTCAGACTGGGAGAGGAAAAAGCAGCACAAGGAGCCATCGGGTGTGCTACCGTGCTCACTTGCTATCAGGGAGCATGCTGATAGGTGGAGAGAGCAGAGTGACCAAGAGTCTTCTGCTCCTCCTTTCATTGTCCAATCACAATCTAAGACCTGTAAGTGTTTCTGAACTGCAGCAGAGAAAAATCAGGTCTCCAATCCGAACCCCCCCCCCCCCCCCCACACCTGTGCACCCAGGCATTTCCAGAGGACGGTCAGCCATCATGTTTGTCTATAACAAGTGTGGATTATTCAGTAATGTTACCGGTCTGATGGGTCTGAATGTAAGGGGTGGGGGGGGGGGAGGCTGATGCAGGGTTTCTGCAGGGTGGTGGTTTGGCATGTGCCATATGTATGTATGTATATGTAGGGTTTGGATAACGTTTGGAGGATAGATAAAGAGTCCTGAGAGATGGAGAATATCTTTTCTTTTTTTCGGTTGTATTAATGGAATCTCATATTTGAAGTCTGCACTGCACCTTGTAGCTTATTAAGAATTTAAATGTTTTTGAAGCTTGGCTACCTATGTGTATGAGACTATAAATATCGGATTAACGAGAAGAAGAAGAAGAGGAGGTGATATTTTATATTTTAATGGTAAAAGTCTGCATGAATAAATTCCTCATATGCCACAATCTATGGCTACAGTCGTTTTCGATAGAAAAACTCCACACGATTTGTGCCCCATCATTGGTGTCAATGGAAGAAATAGTGCCCCATTGTTGGTGTCAGTGGAAGGAATTGTGCCCCATTGTTGGTGTCAATGGAAGAAATAGAGCCCCATTGATGGTGTCAGTGGAAGGAATAGTGCCCCATTGTTGGTGTCAGTGGAAGGAATAGTGCCCCATTGTTGGTGTCAGTGGAAGAAATAGAGCCCCATTGTTGGTGTCAGTGGAAGAAATAGTGCCCCATTGTTGGTGTCAGTGGAAGGAATAGTGCCCCATCATTGGTGTCAGTGGGAGGAATAGTGTCCCATCATTGGTATCAGTGGGAAGAATAGTGCTCTATCATTGGTATCAGTGGGAGGAATAGTGCTCTATCATTGGTATCAGTGGGAGGAATAGTGCCCCATCATTGGTGTCAGTGGGAGGAATAGTGCTGTATCATTGGTATCAGTGGGAGGAAGAGTGCTCTATCATTGGTATCAGTGGGAGGAATAATGCCCCATCATTGGTGTCAGTGGGAGGAATAGTGCTCTATCATTGGTATCAGTGGGAGGAATAGTGCTCTATCATTGGTATCAGTGGGAGGAATAGTGCTCTATCATTGGTATCAGTGGGAGGAATAGTGCTCTATCATTGGTATCAGTGGGAGGAATAATGCCCCATCATTGGTCTCAGTGGGAGGAATAGTGCTCTATCATTGGTATCAGTGGGAGGAATAGTGCTCTATCATTGGTATCAGTGGGAGGAATAGTGCTCTATCATTGGTGTCAGTGGGAGGAATAGTGCCCCATCATTGGTGTCAGTGGCAGTAATATTGCTCCATATTGGTAACTATGGGAGGATTATTTCCCAATCATTGGCCGGCGTCTTTGAGAGAAATTGTACACCAAGGGCCAGTTAAATGCAAGTAAAGGACTGAAGCTGGTCAATGGTACGCAGTTTGGGGGACCACTGTTGTACATTTTAACTATGTAGCAAGTCACAAGGTGAGAGACTTCAGTAGG